>NC_056736.1:437777753-437867753 GCF_019279795.1 Protopterus annectens | reverse complement strand
AGTGGCTGTTGTCTCGTCAAGTGTGCTTGTGTATGACACATGGGTGGAGAGTGTTCTCTGGGTAATACAAGGGTTACCTATATTGTTCTCCAATCCATAATGTCACATGTAGGGGTATGGGTTGTCTACACCAGCCTCCCTGCTGTTTGACATCTGTTGTCCTTGTAAGGTGGACATTGTGACATATAATAGGTCCTCCATATAAGAAATTTATAAAACCTACCCTACAATGAATCCTGCTGATAACCACACACACACACACACACACACACACACACACACACACACACACACACACACACACACACACACACTTGATAGTGCTGGTATTCAAACCCCTACCTAGCTATGTATTGCTACTACAGTGTACTGAATTTATCGCATGCACCACAGGGCTTCTATGGCTAGTCTTTCCCCAAAGGTGTATTTCAAGGTGAATGGCATCATCAGGCTTGCCAAAGTAGGACAATGGAAAGTGTAGTGACTGTGAATGGCCTCAAAAGCATTGATCCCTACACAGACAAATGCACACAGAGTTTCACAGTTGCCATGTCTGGGATTAGAACTCCTACCTAACTAGTACATCATACTACAGCATTACGCAGTTATACACATGCCACGGAGCTTAGAGGGCTACCCTTTCCCCAAAGGTGTATTTCAAGGTGAATGACATCAGCAGGCTTGCCAAAGTAGGACAATGGAAAGTGTAGTGACTGTGAATAGCCTCAAAAGCATTGATCCCTACACAGACAAGCTCACCGAGCTTCACAGTTGCCATGTCTGGGATTAGAACACCTACCTAACTAGTACATCACACTACAGTATTTCGCAGTTATAGCATGTGCCACGGAGCTTAAAAGGCTACTTTTTCTCCAAAGGTGTATTTCAAGGTAAATGACATTAGCAGGCTTGCCAAAGTAGGGCAATGGAAAGTGTAGTGATTGTGAATAGCCTCAAAAGCACTGATCCCTACACAGACAAACAAACACACAGAGTTTTGCAGTTGCCATGTCAGATTAGAACTCCTACCTAACTGGTACATCACACTACACAGTTATAGCATATGCCACAGAGCTTATAAGGCTATTCCTTCCCCAAAGGTGTATTTCAAGGTGAATGACATCAGCAGGCTAGTCAAAGTAGGGCAATGGAAAGTGTAGTGACTGTGAATGGCCTCAAAAGCACTGATCCCTACACAGACAAACACTCACACAGAGTTTCACAGTTGCCATGTCTGGGATTATAACTCCTACCTAACTAGTACATCACACTACAGCATTATGCAGTCATAGCATGCGCCATGGTGCTTCTAGGGCTACTTTTTCCCCAAAGGTTTATTTCAAGGTGAATGACATCAGCAGGCTTGCCAAAGTAGGACAATGGGGAGTGCAGTGTGTGTGAATGGGCCATAAACCATTCATCTGGAAGCATACACAAAACACTCAGTCACACATAGGTTCACATATAACAGGAACGTGTATACAACTGCTAGATGATTAATGACTTGTACAGTCATGTTACACAGTTATTACAAGCACCACAGACACTATAGTGCTGAGGGATACCAGATGCAAATGTCTACAGCAATTGACATTTTCACATCATGTGGTATTGGCCAATTGGATGTGTGCTGGGTGGGACAGACCTCATGATGGGAAGCTCTTTGTCACTGTCTATCACTCTCTTTCACACATCTATGTATGTGTAAGTTTGGCCTATTATACTGGGTTGTCCTTGGATATATATGTGTATTCCTATCCGATGTGTGTGCAAAGCTTGACTGGTGTGCAATGTGGAGTGTGTGCACAAACATCTGCGACTGACAGATATGTATATTCCACTGTTGTTGCCAGACATGGGCTTCATTTCTGTAAGTGTGGGAGCATGCCCAGTATGACCTTCTGTATTAAATGTGTGAATCCATTCCAGGTAGGTTGTACTCCAGTGTAGGCTTTTGTGTTCTACACCTACAGCTAGCAACCTGTTTCTGCAGGATATATGTAGCTTGGTTGACAATATGGGGTCACAATGGGCAAAAGATAATGGGATATTGTAAGTAATTGTGTCTGTGCTGCTTCTGCTACATGATTTTGGTGTTAGCAGAGATATTCAGACATATGTACTGTTTTACACTGTGATGTTTTATGTCGTCTACTGACAGGTATACATATTTGCTTGCAGTAATTTCCTGGGGAACACAAGATGAATGAAGCTGTGTCCAGTATTGTGGTCTGCAGCCTACATGTTCTTGCACAATCATGCAATTCTGGAGGGGGAGCTGCAGACACTTGCTGATGGGTCTGTGTAAATGCTTCAGCATCTTGGTACTGCAGTGGCTGAGGCTCCCATGCTTGTACATGCATCGACATCATAGTATGGCCGTATCCTGCTATGGCCATACCTCACAGCTGTACAGATTCACACAGGTTACCCAGAGGCAGGGCTCATATTTCTGGTCATTACCCCTTCACATTGTGGTTTACGATCAGGTTTGTAGCCACCCATTCCTGTGTTTGCAAGCAGGGATAGTATGTGCACACATCTGAGTTTCAGACTTCACACACACCATGGCATCTATGCTTCTACCCCCCCCCCCTGTTATTCTATCCTCTACCAAACATTAGGCAAACATTATCTGATAAGTATCCCTATAATTATCACTTCATCCCAGCAGTATTTAGGGGTTGGTCCACAGTTCATGCAGTAAGACATGATAGATATGCTACTGGGATTTGTCGACATGGCCTTGCATTTGTGTTTTGTGGGCTGTGTTATGTTGTTATTTGGAAGTCCATGAGATAACATATATTGTATACCAAGATTATATATTCCCCGTTCTGAAGGAGGGATGGGCCTCCTTGAAATTGATTACATGTATAGATCTGCAATCGTGGGACTCCACACATATCTACTGGCCTCACAAGATTCAAATGTGGTGAAAGTTTTGAAATGTAAGGAGAATAAATCTAAGATGACATCTCTGCTTAATTTAGCAGAAGCATATCGATGTCAAGCAGGAATGGAAATCAAACCAGAAGTGGATAAAAACCAGGCAGTAACTGAATGTGCTAAAAAACAAAAGAAAGATTATAAGGTGAAGGACCAGGTGAGAAGGCAAGAAATGTGGAAAAAACATAAATATAGTTGCAAGTACAGAAAATTTCTGGAAGAGCCTCATGTTGATCAAGAATGAATGCAGGAATGGTTAAGGAGAAGTGAATTTACATCAAGAAATGCAAGGTTAATATCAGCAGCCCAATATAGTGGGCTACGTACACGCTGGTTTACTAAGTCCATTAAACATGTGGGAGAAATAGACATATGTAGGTTTTGTGGAACCGAATTGGAAACAGTCACACACCTTATTGCTGGTTGTGACTCTCTAATTGCAGAGGGACTGTATACTGAAAGGTATAATAATGTGGTGAGATTGTTACACTGGAGATTATGCAAACATTATGATATCAAAGTGGCTGAAAAACACTGGAAACATGAGCCACAGAGAATCATAGAAAATTATGAAGTTTACATCACATGGGATCACCCATAAGCAACAATCCAAAAGATAGATGCTAGAAAACCAGATTTAGTGGTCCAAGAAAAGAAGACAAAAGTAGCATTGATCATTGAAATCACCACACCTAGTGACTGCAGTGTCTTGTGTACAGAGAGACACAAAGTCATAAAATACCTCGATCTGCAGGCAGAAACCAGAGTCATATGGAAGAAAGATACCCAAACATTTCCAATAGTAGTAGGACTCTAGGGCATTTGGTAGTGATGCAGGCCATCTGTAGCAGGCCAGTGCATTGTGTCACTCCTACAGTCCCAGGCTGGAAGCCACTATATTCCCTTGGGGTGACAGGGTAAGTATGCAAGGTGTTAATGTCAGTTTCTGTCCTTATTGATCCATTGGTGTGGATGCTGGCAGGGTGCTGCTTAGAGCTAGGGACACACCTGCATGGGACACCTCTTCAGCATGCTGCATTCTGTGGCTATTCCCATACAGAGGTGGGGGTCATATTGTATGCATTCCAAACAGCAGGGATAAGACCTGTGAGGTACCTGTGGCTGATGGTGGGGTGTGCTGGGTGCATGTGTCCTATGCTAGCTACTTGCAGCTGATTCACAGATATACGTGGGGAATTCCACTTATGCTGGCATGTACAAGGACATCAGCAGTTTCTCAGTACTTCATACCTGTGCCTTTTGTGGTCTGCCAGTGTTTGGCCAGACAACATCAGTGTTCCATACTACACAGCCAACTAATGTGTTGCTAACTTGTATGTACAATTCCTAAGGTGTGTCCATTTGACAGTAACATTATATACACACTCTGTCTAGGGTACTTCCACCTGTGTACTGTTTGTATGTCTGGGCCCACATTCATGACATGTCCATCTTTCAGATGGTGACAGATGTTACATCCGAACAATTAGTATGGATTACTGCTGGATTGTGTCTTGCTGAGATGTATTGTGTTTGGCACTACAGTTGTGAGAACTTGGCCCTGTCATCAACAGTACTGGCCATTGTCCACTGGGACACAACCCTCCATGCCTACATGCTGACCACTTTCACACAATATACAACACAGAACAACCTAACACACAGAGCCCAGCATATTGTACATGTGCTACAATCTATCCTGCTACTTTGGCCAGCTCAGGTAATCTGTGCTCCACTGTTATTATACCTGCACATACATGTTACTACATTTCTACATAGGATTGTGGGGAGGGGGGCACACCTGACAACTGTAAACATTTGCTATGACTGTACTGGTATTTCAAGTACTCCATTCCATTCTGTATTCTGACCTATCATGCAGACTAGAGGCATATCAGTGTACTACAGCTCTCAGGTTTTATTGGCCTACATTTCAGTTTCAGACTTCTTACCCTTCAGAACTAACATCGCACTGCCTGACCTGTTGTATTCTGTCTGTGTAGGCCTGGAGGGGGGCTGTTCTCCATAGCCATCAATCAGAGGCCTTAGCACAGCCTTTCTTTGTGGTCATCTACACCTGTCCTGCTGGTTGAGACTGTTGTTGTGTATGTGAGCCTCACTGACATGCATGTGTGTGTCCTATGGACACACATTTGGCCCACCACATGTCCTGCACTGGGTTTTGTCACCTTGTCTAGTACTACCTACTATGTTGACACCAGTATTTGTTAAGGACTTCATGCTGCCGATATAGGTGTCTACTATCTGCTGGCATCCCATTCAGCCACCCAATTCCCTAACATGCTCACATCCATACCATAGATACAGGTAGCAGAACATACTACTACATTCAGCAATTGATAGTGAGTGTGACTTACCTTGTGGCTGAGCCAGTACTGAGGATGGTGCTGAAGGGCTGACTATGCCAGATGCACATAGTACACTTCCTATACATGGTTAAGCACAGGTTGTGTCATGTTTGACATCAATTTTACTGTATGTGCAAGTCAGAGTGAGGTGTCATTCCCTGGGTTCCTACCATGTCAGTGTATGTGTTATGCGTTGCCTCTTTGCCAAGGCCTGGGCATACTGGGCATGCCTCCTTCTGCCTACTGGAGCAGGCTCAGGTTGTTCCTCCTCTGAGTCACTCTGTGCCTGTGCAGGCCTTGGCAATGGTGGGGGGCTGTGTGGCCCTGCCCCATGCTGTTCCTGGTGTAGCTGTTTCTGCAGGATCATATTGTGTAGCATGGCACATACAATGACAATTTGGGCACATGTAGCTGGTGAGTACTGCAAGGCTCCACCGGATATGTCCATGCACCAGAACCATGAATTGAGCATCCAAAACACATGTTCTATTATGATTCTGATATGTGTGTGTGCCTCATTATGGAGTTCTTGTTCGGGTGTGTGGGCATTTCTGATGGGTGTCATCAACCATGGCTCCAGTGCATAACCAGCATCCCCCACTAGGTGGCCATATGGGATGTCCCTATTGGCAATTCTCTGGTACAGCTGCGTCATATGCTAGATGTGGGAGTTGTGATAGCTTCCAGGGCTGCCAGCAAACACATTCATTATAATGCCCTGGGCATCACACATGACCTGGCAGTTGGTGGAGGGGAAGCCCTTGCAGTTTATGTAGAGCCTACCCCGCTCACCGGCCGGTGATTTGATGTGTACGTGCGTGCAGTCTATAGCACCCACTACCTCAGGGTACTCTGCTATTTGGTGGAAGAGATGCATATTGCTGGTCAACGTCTCATGGGTGTTGAGGAAATATATGTGCTCACCAGCATGTGCTGACATGGCATCCAGAAACTGGTGGAGTACCCTGGATGCTGATGCCTGTGAGATCCCCATGATATCCCAAGTTGGCCTTTGGAAAGCACCTCTGGCTAGTATTCTTAAGCCTACACATACCTTGGTATCCACTCGGATGGGTTCCCCCTCTGTTGGTTCTGTGTGTGAGGCGTGGCCAACACAGCTCAACAATTTGCTGTAGGAGGTCCCTGTCCACCCTATAATGCTCCACTATCTCCAGATCATGTAGCCCCTGGTAGGTTACCCTGGGTCTGTACACTCTTCTCCTTCTCCTCACTGTGGGTTGGTCATCAGCATTCTCATCCTCACCACCCTCAGCCTCTTCCACATGTTGATTTATGAAAGCAAATGCAGCCCCTATCATTTTGTTGCTTTTGTTAGGTAAAATTTCCCCATTTGTGTACACCGGTGGTGTAGAGTTTGTGGGAAAAACCAGAGGGAAAGGTGTTTGCATAGTTTATAGTAGTGTGCTGGGCTGGGCTGGGCTGCTGCCTGTGTAATTGGTTGATTCTGATACATTTCACCTGCCAGCTATGCTAGTTCTCCTTGATTACCTTCCTACTGCTGTTTTCCCTTCCCATTGCCTTTCTGTTTAAGCCCAGAGGTGCACCATTCAAACCCAGTGCTCTGATGTGAACACAGCTGCTATTTCCTGGTTTAATTTTTTTTTCATTTAAAACGCAGTGCGCACACCAGTTTAGGCAATGTAAAGAGTGCTAGGCAACTTCAGACACACCCCCTTCCTTAACTCTGCTAAGCTAAGGGCAAACCCAAACCATAGAGCTCCAATAAGCTTACAGTATGCCTGACACAACCCTCTATGATGTCAGCTAACTCTTAGGCTTGCACCATGGTTTGCCTGCACCTACACGGTTGGGTGCAGGCTAGCCATGACAGGAAATCTGTGATTCAGTATCATTCCCCTCATTTGCATATAATTGCCTGCTAATGCCTAGTTACAAGTCTGACACTGAGCCTCATCCCCTTAGGAACCACTATTCACTGGCCTTGTTGTCTTCTGCCTGCCATTGACTACAATGGCAAAATTGTGATTTTGCATAAAAAGGTTTTTAAAGGTTTTAGTTTTATTTTCGGGCTGATCCCATTTATGTGCCGCTGCACTATGCTTAAACAGCCGAAATCGGCCAAATAAAATAAATAAAAGTTATTTTTTTTGTTATCTTGAAACTGTTTTCCATGTCACTGGCCATATATTTGGTCATTGGCATGCCTTCCACATTATATACACCCTTTATTTGGAGCTGTCATGGCTCCGTTTTGTAGTTTGCAGAAATGTACTCGGTTACTGAGTAGATTTCTGCAGGTAACACTAATCCTGCACGGATGGCTGCCAGCTTCCTGGCTCACTAAGTCACCTCATTTGCATGGTTTTCACTTGCAAATGGGGTAATTAGTATACAGAAGCAGTGTCCGTGCAGGAACGCTCGTGCAGGTCCCGGGAGGTTGTTCCTGGATCTCTCGGTGGCCATATTGCCTGCAGTAACTCTTGCACTATTCATCCACATTGTGCAGAGCTTGCTGAATCCCGGGGTGTGAGTCTGAAAGTTTAAATGATTCATTTCTAAGGGATGAAGCTCTGTGTGGCATACAAGGTGATGGAGAAGTAAGTTACTGATGGAAAAGTATTTAATACTGGAAAAGGCAATATGCATATGCAGAGCAAGTGAATTAACTCATATGTAGAGCAAGTGAATTAACTGACTTGCAAATCAAACAATTTATCAATGAGATTAAAGTGTATAGCACATATTTTTAAAAAGGCATCAAAATAAGGTTAAAATGAAAATGTATGTGTATACAAATGTGGCATAGGCTGAACATGAAAATAAGGTAACAAGACATAGTTCCCAATCATGCCATGATGACACTGCTACAACTGAAACAGATAAGATAGCAACCAAAGTACAGCCTGTGTATAAGTGAGAGTGTTGTGAATATTATTATCAATGCAGAGCTTAAAAGAGTACATGCAGAATCTCTGGAATTGTTCATGTTGCTAATATATATATATATATATATATATATATATATATATATATATATATATATATATATATATATACACACAGAGACAGAAACATCTTTAGCAAATGCAAAGGTTTCAAGCAGTTAATGAGAATGCTGAGATCTGTTATAAAACATGAAACAGTAAAAGATCAGAATCTACAAAAAAATATTTGCTGAAACAATTGATGAGTATATAATAAAGAATTCTCTGAAGATGTAAAAAAGAAACCACTGTTTAGAAAAGTTGTTGATTAATGTCAGGAGTACTGAATTTAAATTGGATACCAAACCAGAGTACAATATTTTGGATAAAAGCTTTTTATGGCATTGAACATGAAAAGACAAGATATGATATTGTACATTAACTTTGTTTTCATATTCAGGTCACAAATTTGTGTCAATGGAATAACTTGAGCTTGTGTATTTGTACAGAAACTGTCACCCAAGGTACTGCTTCATGTGTTAGCATTGCAACTTGCTAACATCATAGGTGGAAGCACATGCACAATGTTAGGGATAGTGAAAAAAATTGAAGCATTTAAGTGAAAGTGCACAACTGTGATACCAGTCAAATGTTAAAAATTAAAGCCAATATTATGCATGGTTTTAGTGTAATGATAGCGTAGGGCCAAATTCAGCCCAAGGTGACATAGGCAGCTGTCTAGGTCCTGGTGCTGGGAAGGGGCCTGTAAATGTTCAAAAGAACTCTCAGTCACCCTCACCTGCTAGTTCTAGGAAGTCTCTCTATCTCTCCTTCACTCTACATTTTTATTTATCTTTTGTTGACTAGGCTGGTCCCACTATTCCTCTTTTCAGGAGATACCTGAGATGGCACTTATATAACTAGGAGAAATTTGGTCAGGTCATCAGAGGAACTTCTCCTGCTCTTTTTGATAAGTGTTATAAGATTTTTTATATCCACCTGGCTGCGCTACCACCAACTCAGGTAGCTGGGGCTTCAATTTACCATCTCATCCTATGGACACACTAAGGAGTGCAGAACACCCCCACCATATGTTGCACTGCAATGTCAGCTATCTATTTACATAGTGTGGGAACAGAAACTACAGCCTTCTGCAGCAAAGTTGGGTGTGCTACCTGTTACACCACTGACATTGCTAAACTGAGACTGCATTTGAGCCAATAAGAGGGAGGCTTCCTGGAGCTGCACACTCAAAGCTCAAAGCATAGCATTTTATGCTTTGCACTGCTCAGCTGTGGAAAATTTATATAAGTTTTTGTTTTGGAGTGCCTCTGTTTCTATCTGCCATTTTTTGCAACTGCTTGTTTGGAAATTTCCAGTTTTACTATATTTTTTTGGAACTTGCCTGTGCTTTTACATATCATTTACCCTGCCTTTTGCTGCCATTGGAGTGCCTGTGCTTCCACGTCATTACAAATTTCCCCTGACAGTTCTTTTTTGGAAATTTGGAAATTGCTCCTTGCCCATTACAGAAATATAGGTATATCTTATGTGTGTGTGTGTGTGTGTGTGTGTGTGTGTGTGTGTGTGTGTGTGTGTGTGTGTGTGTGTGTGTGTGTGTGTGTGTGTTTGTTTACCTAAACAGAAGTTATCAGAGTTTTATACTACTTATGAGTTATCAATAATGCCATTCCAGTTCCAAAATTATCATTCTGAAACTCATGTTTAAGTCCTGCCTTTTTTTTTGTGTACTATATAATCCACAAGCACTGACTGGTTATGTGACTTGCTCAGAGTCACACAATAGACAAATGGACATGGAAAGAGTAAGGCCCTGTACTTTTGACTACAGAAGGCAGCTTATTAACAGCTTGGAGCCCTAATCCTCTGCACCAACTCCCAGACCTTTATTATTTTTTTTTATTTTATTTGCTGTTAAATTGTTAAGAATCACAGTCAGTTAATAATGCTAGTCATTAGATTTCATAGTTCTTATTGTTCAGAAAAAGTGTTCATGCAATTTATTCTGCGCTGATAACTTTTAAGTGAATAAGAATTGTCTGACTGTTAAGGCTCGGATCTGTTATCAAACTATGTCCTATGGTCAAAAGTACAGGGTTTGAATCACCTCCATTTGTCTACTCTGTAACTTTGAGCAAGTCACTCAGTCAATGCTCCTGGAAGGCATACTTTGTCCGGTGGGTTAACCTGGTTAACAAAAAGATAAAAGAAAATAATATTTAAAATGAGTCCCTTTTTGGGCCTCTGACCACCCTTAGTCCTTAAGATTGTGAAGAATCGGATTCAACCAAATGACTGAACAGCAAGAACAATACTTAGAACCAATGTGTTCAACTACAAAATTAAATTTGTTTAAGCATAAACATTAAAACTAAAATAGCTCATCCAGAAAGATCACAAATACTAATAAAAATTCTGAAGAAAGAAAAAATATTAGTCATTATTCAAAAAGTTCCTTGCAGTATAGTCATAAATCCTTTTATTAACTTTAATCTAGAATCATAGCCTTCAGTTATCTAGAATTCCACAGAATGTCCAGATTTTTAACTTATATGTTTGGAATGGTCCCCATAAAATCTGCAATCGATTTTCTGGCAAATAATTGAGGACTGAAGGCACTAAATAATGACAGACATTTGAGTTTCAGACTTCATATCTTTCATTTGCTAATGCCAAGCCTACTGATCTATACAGTTTCTGTTCTTGTTTTTGGGCCTTTATCCTAACACAATATTTGGCATTGTCCAAAATGTGTGCACTAAGAGGTTCAGAGGTATGTCTAAAATAAAAAAAACACTCTTCTATAAGCACATTTCACTTAACTATAATTAAATTAAAATACGAAAGTACCCCCACAAGTACTTGCAAATTTATATAAACACTCTCTATATAAATCTCTATTATGATATTGTATTTATTTATTTATGCACATTTGAATAACATTTTTAGCTATGAACCAGGGCATAAGGCAATATCCAACATTTCACTGTACACATTGTATTTATTATAACTGAAAACTAGAATTTCACAGTATATAATACATTTATGCTAATGGAAACCATATAATAGAGTTATTAAATATAGCAGCTAAGTGAGTAAAGTCATCAGGACCAAATCTTTATATGAATGCAGACCATAAGTCCTTCATTAATTTTCCAACAAGTCTACAATAACCTTTTGGTGGTTAGAAAGTGCATTGACATTATGCACTAAGTGTAAATATTTACAGATGTACATTCGAGACTTCTCTAATAATCTGAATGCGTAAGTAAGTATTATATGCCTAACTTACATATTTACTCTTGTAGACAGTACAATATCAGTGGAAAGACTATAAGCACAAGTTATTGACAATTGTTTTATAAATAGCAACACTAGAGATAGCCAATCAACCTGGATTGCTAAAGCAATCACATTTGTTTGCTTCTATGAGTTGTTTTTGTTTAGTTAGTTAGTTAGTTAGTTAGTTAGTTAGTTAGTTAGTTAGTTAGTTAGTTAGTTAGTAAGTTAATCATTTTTATAATTATCCTGAGTGGTTATGCCTTTACATTTATCTGGGTGGTTATTCCAAATAGCTGGAGCCACTCTAAAGAAAGTTCTGTAACAATATGACAGGGAGGGAATCAGTAAAATGTTATAGCAATAGGGCTGTAGAAAGAATATGGGCTCAACTTATCTGAATCTTATTTTTATTGGACAGCAGTAACTGTTATAAATTACCATGAAAGCTAGAATATTTAGCAAAAAGAAGGCTCTGGCTTGTTTATTGTTATGCAGTGGTGTTCTGTATTGGGAGTTAAGTGCATAAATGTTAGGATTTTATTCTTATTTCCTTGAGTAAGCAATGAGTTTTGCATTGAAAGTAATTAGATAATAGATAAACCACATTCTACCTTAGGTAAAAGCATATTAATTGCTAAGGATTGCCCAGCTTCAACAATGATGAGGCATTTGAGCAGGTTTCTGCGTGTTTGCACATACACAGCATCATGCACTGCCGTGCAATTGTACTCCATAGCCGGACAGATTAATTGAACAGTTTTTCCCTTAGTTAAAGCAATAGCACATTAGTGTAGCCCTCATCATTAGTACTTTCTCAGTCAAAGAAATACTGCTAGTGAGCTGAAACATATTAAATTACCAGCAACAAAAAAATAAATAAATAAATAAATAAAAACAGGCAGAAATATCTATCTCATAAGCTCCTCCTTGATCGATCCTGAAAAGCCCCCCCCCCGTGACAATAGTCTTCAACCTAGCATCATGGACAGCTGGACCACCCTTGTTTGTACTGCCAACCTTGTTGACTTAGATCTCTTGAGAAAGTGTAGCAATCGCCTCATGTACACTGACAACTGTCTACTAATAACTCACTCTAGTATAGAGTGTGAGAGATGAATCTACACCAAGAATCTTGAATCCATGTTCTCTCACACTCAAGACAGTAACACAGAAGAGGTTGTCAACCCATCCACCACTACACATGCACATAGCACATATATATAGTACACATCCAACACAAAAATCAACATATGCTGAGCTTCTCTCAAAAACCTACCGAGACACCAGAGGCCTGCAAAACACAAGACTGGTATATCTAATACAGTTCCCAAAGCACCCATGACACATAGCAACACCAGTGTCTCACCTGCCAAGCCCATAAGGCGTAACACTCAAAAAACAAATTTTCTAGTCATTGGCAACTCAGTAGTGAGACACACGGATGTCCCACTCACCAGGTTGGACAAGAAGAAAGTCACAGTCAGTTGCCTGTCTGGTGCCAGGATTAATCAGATCATGCATGCACTCAGGTCTCTCAGCAACAAGTACCATTATGACTCGGTCATAGTTCATGTTGGAGTGAGTGACCTGAAATGCATCTCACTGGACTATATGAAGAGAGAGACATGACTGAGCTCTCTGAGTACATGTCCCTGGCAGGTATGTCCCTAGCCTTGAGCAGCATAATACCCTCACCGAGAATGATGCCACAGTATAAACAAAAATTATTGATTTCAATAATTGGCTTAGTTTTTGGTGTCATTCAAAAGGGATCCACATCCTGTCAGCCTGGGAAGCCATGGTCAACAAATCTCACTTCTTTGCCAGATACGGTTTGTACCTGGCTTCTCTAGACTTTTGGCTGCTGACAAAGCCTCTTGCCTCCCCCATAGTGTCTTTTTTAGGCAAAGTCTGGAAAACAAACTTACTGACATGAAATTTGGCAATCATAACAAAATAAGGGTCATGCTACTAAATGCTAGGAGCTTAAACCAAAAACTGCACACCCTGGAAGCACTTCTATCACTGGAAGATATAGATATCTGTGCAGTCACAGAAACCTGGTTCAAGGCCTCAGACAGTACCAGAGCCTTGCAAGGCTACAATGCCTTCCACACCTTCAAACTGAAAAATGAACATGTGAGAACCAAAGGAGGTGGTGTTTCTGTCTATATTACAGATAAATTCACCTCCCATCTAGTTAGACTGGACAACTCCACAGAGTTACTCCAAGTTCAGGTTACGGTAGGTATGACCCCCATTCCAGTCATAGCCAGTTATAGATCCCCCTCCATGGGTCATGATGAGCATGAAGCTTTCTTGACCAAACTCGAGACAATCCAAATATTACTGAGCACTCTAGTTATGGGGGATTTCAATTATACCGCCATCAGATGGAAAACCTAATCAAGCTCGAACCTGCTAGCACAAAAGTTCCTTGACCTTGCTAACTCAAATTCCCTGGAGCAAATTGTTCATTCCCTGACAAGAGGAACAAACATACTAGATGTGGTCCTCACTAACATGTCAAATGGATGTACTACTGCAGCTGTCAGACCCTCATTAGTTAAATCTGCCAACAAATCAGTCACCTTCAAGCTGACACTAACACCAGAACTCACAAAGGGTGAAATCAAACTAAAAAACTTCAACAAGGCAAACAATACCCTCCTAGGTGAAGGTATAAATGCATTCCAAGCTCCACCCCCAGATGGTGGTGGTAACTAAACCGAAGCTTACAATAAAGCCCTGTATAATCACTTGCATAACTGTATACACTCACCTGTACCAGAAAGAATCAAAGCCGGGGCCCCAAATAAAAACAAGCTGCCAGGGTGGATGTCCAGCAGCAACAAACTTTACAATAAATGCAAAATGTTGCTATTTGTGAAAACAAAGGCGAGATCCAACAATGGGAAAGCACCCTCCTCAGACTCAACAGGCAAATAAGACAAACTGTCAAATCCTCTAAGGGCTTCTTTGAGAAGAACTTAGCTAGCACAGCCAAGTATAACCATAAAGCCTTTTACAGCTATGTATGTAGCCTAAAAGGTAGGACCCAAATATGTGCAGACCTACTGACCAACAGTACCACACACACTGACCCCACAGAGATAGCAAACCTGCTAATGGATAGGTTTGGTGAAAATTTCACCCCCTACCCCTCCAAATCTATCACAAACCTTGCCCCAAACTCCCTCACCCACCCTACATGTCTAAAGAATAGGTCATCAAAGCCTTGTCCAAGGCAAAAAGCACAGCCTCTGTTGGACCAGACGGCATCCAAGGCTGTCTTCTAAACAGGCTAAAACATGAACTAGCATCACCATTAAGTACCCTTTTCAATCATAGTCTAACCACATGCTTTGTTCCTGTGGAATGGAGAACAGAAACATTTATTCCTCTCCACAAAGGTGGCCTACCAACAGACTCAGGAATTACAGACCCATAAGCCTGACCAGCCTCATCTGTAAGGCCATGGAACATATCATTATGGACCTAATAGATAAAGACATAGGTGATCTCCAAACCCTGGATCCTACCCAATTTGGCTTTGTCAAGGGCAGATCCTGCCTGTTAAATTTTGTGGATTTTTTTTAAACTGTGATCAGGGCCATTGATGAGGGTAAATCTGTGCATATAGCATACCTCAACTTGACAAAGGCTTTCAACACAATCCCACACTCAGGCATTACTGATAAAGTTAGCAAACTGAATGTAACCCCCTTTGTTGTAAGATGGGTTGCTAACTGGCTCACAATCCAGTTGCACACTGTCAAAGTGGGTGACTCCACATCAGACAGCAGACCTGTTACCAGCAGGGTGCCACAGGGGTCAGTGCTGGGCCCCTTAGTGTTTTTATATACTTCTCAGAAGTTCAGGTCAAAACTAAGGGATTGTGGCTGACCAGGTTTGCAGATGACTGTAAACTGAGTGCAATTATTGAATCCCCAAATGATGTCAGTATACTCCAGGAGTGTCTTACATGGACCAACAACTGCTGTCTTAGTTACGGTCTCAAACTGAACACAAAGAAATGCATCATCATTCCCTTTGGCACAAATAATGTCCCCTCACACTATCAAATCAACAACAATACCCTAAGTACCCACAAAGTGGTAAGGGACTTGGGTTCACAAATTGGCCATGACCTTAACTTCAACCACAATGTGTCTACTGTAGTAAGGAAGGCTTTCTACGCAGCACATTTGATTAGTAAAGGCATCGCCTCAAGACCAAAAGAGGTCATAACCCCTGTATACTTGGTATCAATCCGCCCCATAATTGAGTATAATGCCCTGTTTGGCATGTACCATACAAAGCACCTGCTTGCTGACTTCAAGGGACTCCAGCATGTGCCATATACAGATGGACTAAAGTCTCCATCACTTTAATCCATATCATATAGACTTCTTAGGGGAGACTTATGCCTGGCTTACAGAGCAATCTCAGACCCAAACTAATGAACTTGCTGCATATCCATAAATCAAACAGGACTAGGGCCACCTGTTCCAGGTACCTAAATATGGCCTATGACTTAAAGAGGACATGCTGGAGGGACAGATTTATCTTCCAGTGACTGCCACATCTTTGGAATAGGCTGCCTATTCATGTGAAACAGAGCACCTCTATGACACTGTTCAAAAGGAACCTGGATGAGTGGCTGGGGCACCATAAATTCTTACTGGGAATAGTGCCTGCAACACTTCTGGACATGGACAGTCATTACTAAATGCAATCTTGGGTATTAACTAACATTTCTATGGCATTACATTGGGAAGAAATGGCTAGGCTTAAAATGATCTCCGGGTCGATAATCTAGTATGTCCTCGGATCCCATGAGTCTATGCAATTTTAGAAGATATTTATTGTTAATTCAGGTTTTTATACTTACTATTCAATGTGTAAAGCATGGAAGGTTTTGATCAAGGCTTAGTCCTATGTATTTATTTTGAATTACCATCAACAGATACTATCCATTTGGGTCAACTATTGAAACAGATGTTGTTCTTGATAATGTATTTGGGGAATTCCCATAAATATAACTGATGATTTTTGTATATTTAAGCAAAGTTTGTTCTTTTGTAGTTATTTGCAAAGAAGTGAAGGATCATTCCAAATTTAGTTTGATGGACAAATGTATCAGATTGCGTGATTACAATGTTGTCAGCATAGAGTAGACAGTTTATACAATGTTGTCAGCGTAGAGTAGACAGTTTATATATAACAGCTCACAAGAAGATTATTAATAAAGAATGAAAAAAGTAATGGGTCTAATACAGCACATTGTGAAAACCTTGTGTTTAGTATCCTCGTTAGTGTCTTTATTCTGCTGGAGGTGACAACAAAGGATTTATGTGTTAGGGAGCCCTCGAACTAGCCACATACTTTGGCAAAGCAGCTACACTGTTGGATTTTTTGTAGATGAATAGGATGATTAACTGACTCAAAAGCCCATTTGAGGGCTACAAAAATGGTACCAGTTAGAAGGCAAATTCTATGTTGTTAAATACTTCATATGCAAATTAGTAGACTGCAGTTGGAGTGCTTGCTGCATTTATAATTATGCAAACACAACAAACAATTCTTTAAATTATTGAGTATAAATTTGGAAACGTTCAAAACTTCGACTAAATACTGTATTAGGCATTTCTAAACCGTAGACTTTGATAATATCATCAGGTTGTTTATAATGAACAATATAAAATGGACAGTGAAAATCTAGTATGCACACATCTACAATTTGCAAACTCCATCTCTAGAATAATCATGAATACACATTTTCCTTGGTGAAAAATTCTAGTACATCATATAGTCCCCTTTCCATAATAAACTTCATTTTACGTTCTAGAAAATTGTCAATATTCTATATTCCCTCATTTGTGTATTCACTAATAGTTACCAGCTGCAGTATAGTCTTCATTATATGCATTCAAACCAAATAGGTGAAAACTCATCATTATACAAATGAATATATGCAAAGAAACGGGGCTTACATTGTATTTAATAGCTAAAGTCTACTCAACTGCCTATTAACTTGGACCCAAGAAATGAAAAAATATGGCAAACCATTATGAAGTCTATCCTAATATTCATAACCTTCACTTCTGCATTTTCAAACCGATTACATAGTCGGTCTCTCCCCAGATGTCCAAAATCGTAAGCCTAAGACAAAAAAAAAAATCCAGATAATAAAATAAATATCAGTACACCAATATAAAATCCATTTCAATGCCCACAGTCTTCACTTTTGAAAATGCTTTTAGTGGATAGTCAATCAATAATTAAAATCCCATCTGATTTATTAATACCCATCCAGCTATCCAATAACTTTATTCTGGCAAGCTATTAGCAAAAAAAAATCTACCATCCCATCATGTTCCCAAAGGTGAATTGAAAATCTCACCTTGTTTCTTGTTCTTAACTTCGACTAAGTTTGGTCTCTCAGCAAGCCTCAGATATACTTTGATATTGTGTTCTTCAATCTCACAGTCCTCTGCATGAGGTAAACCTCATATCTGATCTTGCTGAGACCTCATAAACATCTGCACTCCCAATGGGGGAAAAAACTTCAGCCCGCTTGAAACGACAATTTGCACTTATTCTTACATCTACAACATTCTTCAATAACTGTTGTAAACAAGGGTCTTTGTAACAAAGTAGTTTCTGAAAAATCAACATCTTCATATACTAGATGACTCTCAACTGTGTGCATCTTTTCCCATGCTGTCAGATTTGTTATAGAACATGTCCTTTTTCATGCCACATAAACTATATCAATGTCACACTAAATTTCCCAACAGTCCATTCAGCAACAGTCAATGGTAGGTGATAAGCTTTCCTCAGTTCTCAAAGATTTTTAAGAGAACCCAGTTCACAGCATAATCTTAGCTTTTAAAATCACCAGTCTGAGCCTTCCCCATCCACTAAATTCCAATCAAGCTCAGATTTTTTTTCTTTGAACTGTATCCTTCAAAGTGACCAACTGTTTCCCCATGATAACCATTTGTCCATAAGTCTCATCTGGTTTATTTCATATTTCTCAGCTCATCTAATGAAATGTCAAGATTGTCTTATTGTTCCATCAAAAATTCATAATTTGTATTCTTAAAAAACTCTAGTTGCCTGTCATACCTTAACAGACTGTTAAAACTTGTTATAATTTACACATAACTAAATCTAGGAATACCCTAGTATATTATGTTCAAATCCCCACTCAGATTTTTCTGTTCATCCTGTTCTAACTTGGGTTGGGATGAAATAATATGGTCAACTGTACTCTCCATCTAGTCTTCAGTTATCATCTCTTCCTCCATTTTCCCAAAGTTTACAGCCAGTAACAGATCCTTAATTATCAACTTTAAAGTCTCCATTGACTTCAACTTATTTAGCACAGTTAAATGAAACAAAACATACCAATTAACACTGATGCTATTTGGGTGACTACAGGAGGAGACCAAATTTTCAGAGTACTGTAAGATCTTCTCCCTGCACCACCTACTCACATTTTGATGTGTCACAGACCACCCTACTAAATCAATGTTTGTCATAGCCACAACAGACACCATACCTCAAGGAAAATGGAAACACACCCAGTGGATCAAAAAGACAACTATGTTAAGACTACAAAAATAAACACCCTTTCACCTGGGATATATTGTAAGAATTCAAGACCCAAAAGATAAAAGTTGTAGACATCAAGAAGCAGTTGAACTTCATGCAACTAAGAAACCGTGGATATAGATTGTTCAAATGTACTATTTAGATTAAATAGATGCCACTTGTATAAAGCAGCACAAATGAAACTCCATGAGTCATCAAGAAGAAGAAGAAGAAAAGAGAGAATCAAAGAAAAAATCCTGGCACACAGAAACTGGGAAAAAAACACAATATTGCAGGCCCCCAACAATGGATAAAGGTCTATCTGGAATCAAAATCTTACTCATTAGAGCAAGGCTTTTGACCAAGGGGACCCAAGTTCAGTTAGAGCGTCAGGTATTGGATGCTACTGGCAGAGAGTATGAGTGGACCTATAATGGGGGGAGGGAATACAGTAGGTATCCCTGCACTGAAGCTCTGGCAGGTGATACATTTTTGACAGATTGTAAGTCTGAGGGTGGAGGGGACAGAATGGGCATGGCTGCCCAATGGGCCCAGGTTCAAAGCATTCATTCAGGCTACTCCTAATGCCCACCCAGCCAGATGCATGTAGATGTGAGACCTATAGCTAAGAATAGCACCACAAACTACAGTATGATGGCTCCTGCCTGCCCTATCTTGTTCTACTGGCCTGGCTAGCCTCTTGGCCTGAGAACTTATGCATGGAAAAGGAAGACTCTGTGCTCAGGTACTCTTCAAGTAGGGAAAGCTTTACAGTGTGAGTTACACTGGGGATTTGTTAGGACTGGACTTCTAGAGATTGACGTGATAATGACTGGAGAGTGATGGCTTGAAGCCAGCAGTGGTGGTCAAGTAAAAAACAAAATCCTAGCCTGCACACCTCAACAAATCCTCAGACTATGAGCTATACCCCAGAAACTCCAATGTGGGAAGGTGACTCCTCATATGCCAGACTCTGCTTCTGCCAGGAGACCAATGTATAGCAACGCTATTAAGTCAAACAGGAGGTAGTATGGGAAATGTCATGGGGCATTCCACAATTTGAACTCTAGACTGAAAGCATTATTGTTTTATTGTTTGATCATCACATAACATTAGTAAATGTTTTTAGCATGATAGTTATTGATATTGCAACTTGTACATATGTAGTTCTACTAAGAGCAGTACATAGAGCTGTGTATACTTCCTTTTATCTTTTAGAAGTGACATATGATGCGTAATAATTAAGACTCTCCGTTTTCTGCTTTGTCAAAGACTTGCTTTCTAGAGCTGTCAGCATTTTATGAAGTAAACCATCTCTTCAAATCATCTTTATATGTAGAGTTCACATAATCATCTTTATATTTAGAGTTTACATTGCATTTAAAGTTTACTGACATCAGAAGCTAAAAGTTGTTTCATTATAGTGTTTTTCAATTAGTCAAGCATCTGTCAGGATCTCCAGTTGGGAACATGACTCTCAGAACTACAGTGTGTTTTTCCAGCAAAAACATAGACTGGTGCATGGTCATCTGATCAGAGTCCACAAAATTCTTGATTATGAGGTTAGATTACTGCAATACTTCCCTTTGCATTTTATCATTTTTAAAACACTTGCAATGTCATGTGTTTCATGCAGCAGTATTGAGTTTGCTTGGAGTCCTTATGATTGTATTTTTATTGCACTACTGTAAGAACTCAAAATCTGAATGAAGATCTAATAGCCATAATAACACAAAAAACTAATATTATAGTAAGTCATAAAACACCACAAATATAAATATACATATACATGGTAGCAGTTAATTCTGTTGAATGTTTATTTCATTCATAGATTGCAGTGGTGACTGTCTACCGAAGAGTAGTTGTTCTATGCTGGATTTCTCAATTTGTAATGTGTGAAATGTTTATGAAATGCAGGGGATGTGATTTAATTTATACTAAGTTGGTGTGCTGAAACTTTTGAATATATAAGAGTATGTATGTTTAAGTTTTGTGGCTTACAGAGTAAAGGCTATGAAAGTGAAGGGTTTAGTTTTGTGTATGTGTGTGTGTGTGTGTGTGTGTGTGTGTGTGTGTGTGTGTGTGTGTGTGTGTGTGTGTGTGTGTGTGTGTGTACTGAGTGTGTTTTGTATTGATAGTATTATGGAATGAGTTTTTCAGAAGGTAATGTGCAGGGTTTGGGTTAGGGTTAGGGGCAGAGGCAAAGCTAGAGTTAGCACACTTAAGAGGGTGAAGCTGAAGGCAATGTGTCATTTTAAGTGACATAAACAGCTGTATATTTTGAATTAATCTATGAAATGCCAGTAAAGAAAAAAACAAGTAAAAAAACAAATTACATTTTTTTCAGATGATGATAACCATGACACTCAGACACTTATGAAATTTGAAAAATAATTTTCATAAATGAATTGAGCAAAAGTCCTTCACATCCTAACATTACACTAGGGAAGCCTCACATTTCTTTGAGAAGTAGTTGATTGGATTTTAATTGCCACCTCATAAATGGTCAAATGTATTGTGTTCATAAGACCTTTGGGCACTGTTGAAGGGAGTTCTCCATTCTCTACTGTTGTGTGACCAGGAAATTCATACGTATAAGTTTGTGGTACAGTAGCTTTGCTGGGGGCTTGTCTCTTCCATATTTTTTCATGTTTATGGTTAGTATGCATGTAATATATGTGCCATTCAGTTGTGAGTTACAAGTTTCTTTTCTAGCAATCGTGTCTCAATCTGATATAGTGGAACTTTAGGTTGTGGTTGCCAGAGCAAAGCTTGTAGAAATCTTTTTACACTAATTAGTTCTGCAAATTATCCTGTCAGTTTTATTAAGCTACATAACAAAACTACTGCATATGCTTTTTGAATCTTTTGAAAATATTTTAAGAATGTGAGAAGACCAGTCTCTACTGCAGTTCTTCAGCAAGTCTAGAAATTTAATGGTAGATACATTATATTTAAAAAGGTTGTCAGAAAGTCGCACTTATAATGATGGTGTTTCCATGGAACAACTTGACACTAGATGTGATTGTTATTAGGATTATAAATGGCTTTATTCATAACTTGGAGACAGAGAAAACTTTGGTGATTTCCATGGTTACTGACTGCAGAAAAAAAAAAACAGCAGAGAACAAATGAAAGCTTATATGAGCAGTTCTGCTTCTTGGAGACAGCAGCGTGTAGGAGACTAAATGGACCTTGACCTCCTCCCCTATCATGGTCTATGTTTCTATGCTTCTGAGATGAGAAGCACAAAAGGGACACACTGACATGTTCTCCTGCTACTGATCCACTCAGCTGCATGTCCATCTGTTATTTATGAAAGGAATGCATGTCGCTCACAAGCTCCAAAGAGAAGTTTTACAGCATTAAGATGCACTTATTATATTTTATTGCCTGGATACTGATTGTTAAAGCAGGCAGACTATTTCTAGAATTTTATTCAGGGATGAAGTAAAATCTGTCATCATTATCATCATAGAGACATGCTGCCTGCCTGTGAAAAGATAATTAGCATTGCATGGTATGCACTCCAGGAGTGCATTTCTGTTCCCTCCACCCCACTGAAGTTCAGTAGCTACTTAAGCCTGTTATTTTTTTCAGTGTGGCATATGCTTAAAGGTATGCTAGCTGCTTTTATTTTAATATGTGTGCCTTTCATGTGTAACTATAGCCAACCTTCAGATCTGCCCACTATGAGGTACACGAGCCTTATAATTACAGATTATAAGGGCATACCTACCTGTTTTGAAGATGAATTTCTAAAATGATTTTTATAAAAACCTTTATCTAAGTAAATGCCATATTGCATTGCATGAACACAACTTTCTAGCTATCCTAAGGAGACCGATTAATGTGTCTGCAAACTGTGAGATATATTTTCCTACATGCACAGTACAAGTCATAAAAAAAACCCTCTGTCAGGGACTACACATTCGGGCAATTGTATTTATTAGAAAGTGTTTGCCCCTGACAAATAAGTGATTAATAGAGTCATTTGTAATGTTAGATTTAATTTCTAGTTTAAGGTTTTAATTAAAACTAAATTGCTCCAATGAGAAACTGTTCAGTCCATTCATTCATATAAAGCCAGTAGATTAGTAGTTATTCTTGGCTTTAATAGAAGAAAATTGTAACACTTCTTTTCTTTCCTATAGTCTTTAAAGGATCCATTTAGTTTTGGCACTCAGCTGCATTTCATTACTAATTAGGTGCCTGTCTGTCTGTTACTGTCATGTTGTCAGCTATACTGGCCATGAAACATTAAAGAACCCTAATCCCACTGTGACACTGTGGTTGAAATTCTTCATTGTATGCTTTCATTACAAATAAACCTTCCCCTCCATCATGATCTAATCTCCCTCCTTTAGCTACCACCCTACACAGTCTCAATGACTTTTAAAATGACATTTAGGGATGGTATTGTATCTAGAAGTATTCCATTGCCACTTATGTGCTAAATGTTTTCTAATTAACTAGTTGTACTATTACCTCCAGTGTGGAGTACTTGAAATTAAGAAAGCTATTGTTTATTTGTGTGAATGCATGCTTGTGTGATACAGAATAAAAACCAGGCAATCTACTTTAATTTCCCCCTTTACCGTGTAAACTCCACAGATAACAGTCACTGTCTATAGGTCACTCTAGGAGTTCTGATACCTGAGACAGACACCTTGAGATAATACTGATGCCCACAACAAAGACAAGCGGCAATAGCTACTGGCCTGGAACCAGTGACAGGTTCCATGAAACTCTGGTGATATTCTACAGCACTGAGAGTTACAAATCCCTTGTGTCCTCATATCAGAAGTAGATTCCACAAGACTTTGATGATTTCTATCAACATTAACAGGTCTTCAAACACATTCTGTATTATGTGAAGAGGAATTTGAGAGAAACCACTGGAATAAATAGGAACTGTTTCACAAAAAAAAAGATTAAGTTAGCACTTTTGTCTTCCACTGAAGACTTCATCAGACTGAAAAGAAAACCATGACATACTCAAATATATCCTTTAAAATGCATCTCCTGACTCAATTAAATGGATGCATTGCATAAACAATTACAAACAATTTCTAAATTTGATGGTTTGACATAATATTATGTTTCAGTTTTAATACTGGTTTAAAGTTAATTCATCCCATTCAGTCCTGGATACTGACTAGCTTCTAATTTAATTTGCCACTGTAACTCTATGAATTCC
Organism: Protopterus annectens; assembly: GCF_019279795.1. NCBI lineage: Eukaryota > Metazoa > Chordata > Ceratodontiformes > Protopteridae > Protopterus > Protopterus annectens. Next base: position 437,843,424 of record NC_056736.1, on the reverse strand, counting down.
GGTTCAGATGCCCTGTTACCTCTGCCCCTACACACACACACACACACACACACACAAAACACAAAAAAACAAGCCTTTTAAAATTAGAAAAATAGTGTGTTCATAAAGTGCATTCTCCATGTATTTATTTTTGATACAATAATAATGCTCGTATATTCTTTCTTTTCATTTCCTGTTTGCCTTGCCTACATAAAAACTTCCACAGGAAGTACAGTGCATGTGGCAACATAGGCAACCAAATTTGACTTACATGTAAGATAACCACCTGCCTTAAAAGCATTTCCTGTAAATACAGAATAAAAATCTCACCCTCAGAAATATATCTAATCACAACCTTACCAACCATTTTAATATATTTTAAACACGCCTTTACTGAATTATCACTTGTGGCATAGGCAATTTTACATTTATACAAAAGTAGTCAAACTGTATTAACAAATTACCATTAACAAACATTATACTTCACATAATATATATCATATAACCTAAACAACATTACATAAATTATTCAATCCCTGGACCCTTTTTTTAAACAAGAAACATCTTTATTAAACCATCATTTAAGACATAAGCAATCATATATTTATATAAATGAAAACAAACAACACCAGCACAATCCTAGTTGCAAGTATTTTACATCAAAAACCATACTGACACACTCCCAACTGCAAACATTATACACAACTTCTAATCTACCCAATCATTTTCATTCAAACATTACATAGCTCTTTTCAGTCCTGCCTTCTCTTAAACCTCATTCCACCCCTATATGTATTGTTCCCACAATTCACGTTTTTTTCTATGTGGTTTGCTCCCAGTCTTTTCTAAAGATCTCACTTCCAGTTGTTTTATCTCTCTTACTATATTCACTATTTGCAATATATTTAGAACCACTGGCAAAGAAAATAAGGGACTCGGAAATTCAAGGATATAATTGGTATGGTTGTCAAGAAAAGCTGGCTCTATTTGCAGATAATATTATTTTATACCTGACAAAACCAGAAAGAGACATTACACTGTTGTGGAACATTTTGAGACAATTCAAATCTTTTCAGGATACAAAATTAATGAAGCTAAAACAAAGGTTTGTTGTTTGTCTTTCGGCTTTTCCTGGTAAGGGGTCACCACAGCGGAACTCCGGTCCTCTAATGATTGGCAGTAGATTTTTACGAAATGCCAAGGTGCCAGCTCGATGCTCAATCTTCAACGAAGGCACGCCCATTTACACACGCATGTCTTTCAAATGCTACCCAACCACGGGGAGGACATGCAGACTCCACACAGAAGGCACTCCCAACCCCAGCCGAGAATCGAACGGGAGAACCTCTTGCTGTGAGGTAACAATGCTACCGCCATACCACCGCGGCATATGAAGCTAAAACAAAGGTAATAGTGGTAAATTATGCACCCACACACAAATTAGTTCAGCAATATCCGTATTTATGAGGACATGATAAAATGAAGTATTTAGGAGTATAGATTAAAATGATTCTGGTGTGGCAGCTAAGGATGTGTGGCTAGAGACTAAACAAAACATAATATAAAAACTGAGAAAATGGAAGCTTTTCTATATGAATATGGATAGTAAGATACAAGTGGTCAAAATGTTTTTAGTCCCTTTAGTCTTATACACAGGTCAGGCATATTTTTATCAACCAGAGGAGAAGTTGTGGATAGCAATTAATAAAGAACTAAAGGACTTTATATGGGAGGGAATGATGGCAAAAGTCAAGTGGGATAAGCTGATTCTTCCAGAAAGAAGATTCTGCCAATAGGGATGACTGCAATTAGGGATAGAGACAATAGGCAAGAGGGGGCTGGAATTTATTAGATAAAACTGGCAAACAAACCAATGTATTGGGAGAAAATAACTAGAGAGGGAAAGGTAATAGAATGGGAAGAGGCCAAGAATGTATTTGGACTGCAGGTTAGAGATTGCCTTCCCTCTCAAGGAATGATATCAGAGTATAGGCAAATAGAAAGAAATAGGGGGGTCCTAAATGAAAGAACAGCACTGGTAGAATTTTTAGTAGCATCTAGAACAGAAGCTGCCATTAAAAAATAAATAATTAGTAGAGCATATCAAATGTTGCATGATAATTATAAGAATCAATCAGAGGAGGTTAGAAAAGATTGGGAAGAGACACTGGATAAGCAATTCATAAAAAAGCAATGGGATTATATATGTATGTCTCCCAAATATGCAACAAAATCTAGAAGATTTATGATTTTTGCTTGGCAATGTTTACATAGATATTTTTATACCCCAAGTAGACTCCAGAGTTCCTCAGGTAGACAGCAAATGTTGAAGGTGTGATGGAGAAGAAAGAGGTACTTAGGAACATATTTTCTGAGAGTGCAGTGGGTTGGCAGGTTTTAAGGATTCCCTGCGGGACACACTGTCAGAGATGTTAGGTGGGCGTATTGGTGTGATGAGGGAGATGATTTTCTGATCTATGATCTACAATTGGAATTGCCTAGATATGGTAAGGCCTTGTTGTGTCTAATTATCATGGCTGCCAAAAAAGCAATTACTAGAAAATGGAAATCAACATCTACACCCTTTTAATATTTTTGTCAAAATCCTTTTTCAAAAAATACTTTTAAATTTCTATTTTTTTTAATTACTAAACACTGGTTTATCACCTAGAATCTATATAACTTCTAGATAAAAGGATAAAATATGCCAATTATTTTTTGAAATACCCTTAATCCCACTGTCCATTGAATGAATAATGAATAATTTGCATGGCTATTGTCCATTCTTTATTTACAGTTGTAACTGTTTTTCTTCCTAAATTTGTGTTTGCATTAATATGATCTGAATTCCATGTCATTTCTATTAAAATGTCTTTAATAAATTTTCAGGGAATATAACTTAACTGAAAACTGAAACCTTTCATGCAGGGATATAAATACATTTGCACATCTTTATATATTTGATGTTACCTGTGACACCTTAACTGCCTGATTCTTAACCATATTTTTCTTAAAGTAGATAGGATACTTGCTGTTACAATGCAGCACTGATTTTTTATAATTCATTCTAGAGCCCAGTGTCTGATTGATGATCTCTTTAAACAGTTCCACATCCAAAAAATATAATGGTACCTTTATTATAATTAACTGCAAATTTGAAAAAGGACATACAAGTGTTCATAAAATGCACCATTTCCATTAATTCACTTTCTACTTTTGTCCACACAAAAAGCTGTCATTAAATTTCCCTAATAGATTTGTTTACAATCTGCAATAATTGTTTTCCTGAATGCACACTGAAAATAATTTCCTTACTGATGTTGTAGAATCAGTACTATTCCAGTCTGAGGCCTGTGCCATGGCATAGAGAGATAAAGCCCTAACTATGGCTTGGGAGACTCGAGTTCAATTAGCCTTTTCAGATGTCTGAGACAATGGAAGGGAGGGCACTCATTGGTGACATTCCCTGAAGGGAGGTGTGGTCCAAAGAGGAGAGTATCCCTCAGATGGTGGTCAGCGAATGCAGGGGAGGTGGCAGAGAAGTAATTGGGTAGGTTATAAGGAAACCCCACACAGTAAATGTAGTTAGCCAGACCTCTAAGGCACACTTACATTCAGTGCTGGCCCCAGCCCTATCTGTCTGGGGGGGGTCAGCAGTTGGCTGGAAGACCCAGCGAAGGATGAAGAACACTGGGTAAAGTGTCAAAGAATGATATAGACAGGAACAAAAATATTATTCCAGTCTGTTTCTGGTAAATGTATGTCCATAGCTACTATTATTTTTCTCTCCTGTGTTTCATGCAAAAAATGCATGAATTTCTCTATGTCACCAGCACTTGACTTTAGTGGCATGTACACTCCAGATGTTATAGTCTGTTCCAGGGTTGTCTTTATTTTTACAGTGACAAATTCTGCTGTATTGGTGCTATCATTAACATGTAATAACCACCAGTCTTATAATAAATTTTAATCCCTATTATGACACCTCCACATGATTTTTTGTTAGATTGTCTTAAACGGTAACAATATTTTACTATGAGAGAACTGGTTTCCAATCATTGTTCTTGAATCATGTTTCACAAGCAATAATAACATCAATCTTGTCTGAACATAGCAAATTTTACAATAAAAAATCATTATTACTGATACTAAATCCAGCATAGGTAAATCAAATTTTGCTATGTATGAAATTTTGCATTTCTGATCTGATAAATATCATTCCTTGCATTAGACAAATATTGCAATATATCTGCTGCAAAAAAAATTCTTCCCTTGTCCTGAAAGGTGGACTCCATCCTGTCAAATACATGTGTGCTCAAATTTAGGCCTGTATGTTTTACATATTTCCACTTTCTAAATGTGCATCTTTTTATGTAAGTATTAACAGACAATATATTTTCATTCACACGGACTCAGTCTTCTTTCTGTACGTGATTTGTGAAAATACATCTAACACCTGTACAAGTTATGGTATCAAATAGGGAAGTCAGTTCACTACTAACAGTCAGTAAGTCCTTGAAGATGAGATCATTTGAACTAACAATAATAAAACAGCTTCATACTTCCTTACATTAAAGCATTCTAAAGCCCTATTCAGATCCTGAATTTTGAAGCTGGCAAGCATAACCCTGGTCATTGTTAATTATCCTCTGTGCAGATGTCATTATTATTTCCTGCAATAATCTTAGTTTACTAGTATATCAGTTCTGATGGGAAGACTCTCCCACTTCTAATTCAGTAATGTCTGCTCTTTCAGTTGTGATAGAAGAATGATCTTCATCACCATGCATGCACACAATTGTAATCTGGCTGTCTTTGTACTTCCATAACAATGCTGAGATATTCAGTCTTTTTCTCTGTCATTCTCTCTCTCTCTCTCTCTCTCTCCCCCTCTTTTTTTATACAATAATGGTATTTAATCCTTCAAATTTCTATTTAGATTTCTTCAAATTAGCCTTCCCCTTTCCTCTTTTTTTCTATCTTCTCTGTTACAAAAATAAGTAATTTTACATAAACTGAATGTTCTGTGATTGAATAATGTTACCATTCCCTGCAGTCTGTGTGTTACCATATCCTATTTAGTATTTTCTCTTTGCATTACAGAAATTAATCAGTTTCTTTTTCTTCCAAGTTATTTGTTGTGAACTTCTCTTTTTTCTGCTACATGATCTGAATAATCCAGTTGCTGAATACTTATAAACTGAATTCTAAAAATGTCATCAGTAGTTTCATGTTTAATAGGGGTTGAGCAATCTTTACTAGCACAGGACATCTCCTTTCTTAAGTATGTTCTGCTTAACACTTTGACTAATACTTATCAGCTCAGTCATTAATACATGTAACAACAGTTTTCCAATCTGTGCCAGTTGCACAAATGCAATTAAATATGCTATTACTAATAGTAAATACATTATCCAGTTTTTGACATAAGGAACACAAGTTTCCAATTTTATCAGGTGTTACTTTTACACATACACAGCACTTAGTACACTGGCAATATAGTTACTCTTCAGCAAATTGTTAATGGCATACTCATTTAAAACATTTTCTCAACAACAAACAAACTAAATAATTTTAAAAGAAAAAAATCAGTGACCACAAACTACAAAGAAACTAAAACAATAACAGTAATTTAAGCAAAACTGTGTAAGGAAATCACACAAACAATATGCAAATAAATGTTAAATTATGTATACTAAGCTAACCTTGTACAAGGGGAAGCAATTCATAAAGGAGTTATTCTAACCTACTGTACAAGTTGTGCTAGTCATACTAAAATTATGGATGTCTTTTATGTTGGGCACAATAGCTTCTCACCACTATTGCTTGTAGCCATACCGCTTTATAAAAATATTAATCAGAATACATTTTCTCCTACTAAGCAGTTGAACAATAAATAATCACAAAACAACACTGGATGGCTTCTTATAAGCTCTGGAGTGTCCTGTTTACAGTCTGCATAAATTTATAGCTGACTAGACCCCTTGGGAAGGCTAGAGTTTGCCTGTCTGAAAACTATCCATTTCTGCCAAAAAATAGTGAAAATCAAAGATAGAAATTAAAATATATCTATGGGATTCAGTAAACTCCATGTAGGCTTCGCGCAAAGCTTCTACAAAATTTACATGTGTGAGTGGTGATGCGGAGTGAGCAGCAGCACTCACTGCATATTCATGTTGTGCACCATGTTTAAACATAAATAAGGGAGGTTTCATGGCCAGCAATAGTGTTGCCAGCCAGGAAACTGTGTAAACCATCACACATAGCAATCCTGTTTAAGTCAGAGCATCAAAGGTCTGCAGTTTTATACATGGTATACAGATTTCATTCTCACAGCAGTTGGTAAAGTGTGAAAAACCAAGGACATTTGTGGTTTCATCTTAGGTCTGGCTCCTAAGATCTATATGATAGTAAACTACAACAGCAGAAAGTGAAAAAACTAAGAAGAGACTTTAATGATTTAAAAAAGGAGATACTTTTTTATGGCCAAAGCTGAAAACCAGTAAGGACACCACTGGAAAAAAAGCTTGATAGTACTACTATTGATGTGGCTACTGAAATGCCCATTTCTCCTTTTAAAGAGAATCGTCCCACCAATCTAACAATGACCAGTGAGAAGAATACTGAAGAAGTATTCCCAGTACAGTCAATAACAAGTGATGTCTCCAATTCTGTTGATGTTGTTACCCTAGGAGCCAGACCTAAGATTAAACCACAAACATCCTCAGTTTTTCACATTTTACCAACTCCTGTGAGAATGAGATCTGTATACCAGGAATGCTTCTCCAGCAGGGGGAGAAAACATAGGAAGATGTAGAAGTGATTGCTAATGAGGAATAAAATCAATTAATATATAATTTATCCAAGATTACTTTAAGTGAAACTCAATTCAGGGTGTTGAATAAGGGACTTAGTTTTGTGCCAGCAAATTGGGCTAAACTACATGAGATTATATTTGATTTAAAAATGTTCTATCTGAATTTAACACTCAAGAATATGTTTAATCAGAATTCAGATGTTCATTTATAGTTGAGAAAATCTAGTTTGTAAGTACCTCTATCTCATCCAGTGATTGATACCTTTCTTATAGTATGTGAAGATCAAATTACCTTGTTTTTATCTATGAATATGCTTCACAACATCTATAACTTCAGTAAGGATGAACAAAGTGCTCTGAATCAGCTGATTAATACTAAAGATCTTGTTATAAGAGAGGCCAATAAAGGAGGCACTATAGTGTTGATGAACAGATGCTTTTATTTATGTAGTATGCAAAGAATATTGCAAGAAGAGAAAATCTATATGCCTATTGACAAAGTACGGACCCTTAATATAGCAATGAATGTTAAATGAACTTTAGATGAGTTACTGTTATTGTGAGTAATTAGCAAGGAGCTATATGACTTTGTGATAGTTGAAAGACCCAGAATACCAGTAACGAAGGGTCTTCCTAAAGTATAAAAACATCATACACTCCCCACATTTACACCAATTGTATTGGGTCAAGGATGGGTAACTGAGTTTATGTCCTTATGGGTTGAACATAAATTGAAATTAGCTTTAATTGAAGCACCAGCTGTACTAAAGGATACTGCACATTTTTTGTGTTCGTTAAACAACTATATGGAGAAACCTACCAGTGTCGTACAGGGTATGTTAGCAGTAACTCTCGATGTAAATAGCCTGTTTATGGTTATTCCAAATAAAATGGAAATAATGCAATAAAGATGTTTCTTAATAAATGTAGATGGGACTCATGTTGTTTTGCAAGTTTGCTTATTTCTTCAATTAATTCTCAAAAATAACGTTTTCATTTTTCATGACTGGCACTATTGGCAGCACTGGGATGTTGCCATGGGCACAGCAGGTGCAAGTAAGCAAACTTATTAATGGCACAATGGGAAGAACATGTGGTCTTGAATGATAACAATCCATGTAAGGAGAAGCTACGTTTTTATAAAAGATGTGTTGATGACATCTTCCTTTTGTGAGCTGGAACTGTGACAGAGCTACATTCATTTGCTGAATATCTAGAGATGCGTACAGATTTTTTCAAGTTTTCTGTAAGCTGGTCAGACTGGATGGTTGATTTTTTTAGATGTTAGATTGGAGTTTGTTGCTAATAACCAGATACAGACTAGAATGTACAAAAAGCCGTGCTGGAGAAACAATCTGCTAACATGTGATAGTATGCATCCCAGACATATATTCAACAACATTGTGAAGGGACAAACCCTTAGGTACTTTGAGACTATGTACAGAGGGACAAATCTATCAAGCAGAACTTGCAAATTTAGCACAAAGGTTTAAACTACGAGGTTATACAGATTCTGATATATATATATGATGGAACAAGCAAGAGTGTTTAGAAATACTAGGGGAAAGCCTTGGTATGGTTCCCGTATTGAGAGGGATAAATGAATTGCAAGTGGTATGAAGAAAGATCCCCGAATAAGAGTTAGTCTGCAATATAATAGTGACATTGGCAAAATTTGTACCATCATTAAAGATAATTGGAAAATTTTATTAACTGATGAAAAACTCAAAATCCTGAACAGTGATAGACCTTTATTTAGTGTTAAAAATAATGTGAACTTGAAGAGACTATTATGTTGGGAGATATAGCCCCCTATCTGAAGACAACAAATTAATGGACCAGCAAGGTACTTTTTGCTGCAGAGGATGTAAAGCCTGTCAGTATATTAGCTGGGAAAATGTGTTTATACATCCTGTCACTGCTACACTATATAAAACAAAATTATATGCTGTTTGCTATAGTTTGTTTGTGTCTTTTGGCTTTTCCCGGTTAGGGGTCGCCACAGCGGAACTCCGGTCCGCTAATGATTGGTAGTGGATTTTTATGTACTGGGTTACCAGCCCTGATGCACAGCCTTCAACAAAGGCATGCCCCATTCACGTACGCCTCCACACAGAAGACGCTCTAGCTGAGAATCGAACAGGACAACGTCTTGCTATGAGGCGACAACGCTACCGCAGCACCACCACCGCAGTGTATGCTGTTTGCTATAGTAAACATCTAATATATTTGGCCAAATGCACCAAATGTGCTGGTTTCTATATTAACAAAATAAACAGGATGTTAAAAGAATGCATACTGCAACATATTAATGATATTAAGTTGAAGGTTAAGCGGAATGCCACTGAGCACCATGTTATGTGTAATCCTGGACATGAATTTAGTTTTATGGTGTTACAGATGGTGAAAGAAGATTAAACAGGTGGCGACATAGTTAATTATACTAAATTTAGTGAAATAAAATGGATTGCTGATTTATGTACTGATTGCTATCCTGGTTTAAATGGGGTTTTACCATTGAAACCAACTCTTGAAAGGCAAAAGCCTAACTACTGAATATGATTGGCTATTGAGATGATGTAACTGATATACTTTTATGGAATTAGGTCATGATTATGTATAGAAGGTGTGGAATTGACTCCGGAGTCTCATTGTTTGATGGGACTATTTAATCTGTTTTTATTTTTATGTGATTAGAATCTGAAGAAGGGCAAAAGCCTGAAAGTAGTAATTCTACTGCTTTTATCATTTTATTTTAATGAATCTTGTATGCTGTTTTCCATGGTAGTCCAAGGAGGTGTTATTATTAACTCTGTATTTAAGGCAAGCACCACAGCTGAAGTCTGACTTGGAGTGTCTCAGACAGCACTTTATAGCTGATTGGCAGTGTAAACCTCGGCTCAAGATGATTGTTACTGCTGAAGTGACACCCTGACCCCATGTGTAAAATGGGAAAAGGGGTTGAGGATGGATAGATGGATGGATATCAGCAGTATCTGGTGAGGAGAATATGGCAATAACAATGTCCTACATGCTGGTATAAAAGGCTGTCTGCAATGTCAAGCAAATGCACACACACACACACACACACACACACACACACACACACACACACACACACACACACACACACACACACACACACACACACACACACACACACACACATATATACACCCCAGTTGGCTGCAGTGAGAACAGAATCCCCTACCCATCTAAATACACAGGCTACAGAATTCAGTACTTTACAAAAGTGCCACAGCACAACTTTGACTTTTACAAGACTGGTTCATAGGTTCATAGGTAGGTACTAGGTTTTGGACCAAGGGCCTAAGTAAGCCTAGCCAACAAGATTCCCTGGCTTGCACCACCCAAGAAAGTTATTTTCCTGTGCCCCTGTTGAGCAGAGTCACAGAAGTGATCCCCAGGGTATATTTCCTATTTCCCATCCACTCATTAAGATTTTTCTTGAAGAGTGCTAATGACGAACTTTGCTTGACATGGATGTGTAACTTGTTCCAGAGTATGGGAAGTCTCTGGGACAGGAATCTATACCTCCAGCATGTCCTGTTTATTGTAGTAACAAGGTTTAGGCCCCTAGAGCATGTAGCTCAGAGGGATTTGGATTTCTTTAGGTGTAGCATGTCCAACAGCTCTGGGTTTGACATAGCTTTATATGTTAGGCAGAGATCACCTTGGAGTAGGCGATATGCTATGGAGTAAAGCTGGAGTTTTTTAAGATGATCAGTGTAGGGCATCTGTTTGAGGCCAGTAATCCTCTTTGTGAGGTACCTCTATGGCCTTTCCAGCTGCTGCAGATGTCTTGTGAGGTACATTCCAAAAGGGGCATTCTACTCTATAATGGGTCTAATGAGTGTCGAGTAGAGGGGAACAATGACCTCTTTTTTCCTGGATGAGAACACTTTTGTGATGAGGTGTGCCATACAGAAGGATTTCCTGACTACTGTGGTGATGTGATTATCAAAGGAGAGAATAATGTCCACCTGGTTACCAAGGTCTCGTATCACACATTGGCATTAAGTAGACTGCCGCATATGTGGTAGTTCATGGGTACAGAGTTTTAACCAAAGGTGATGACAATGCACTTTTTGGCATTGAGCTTGAGGCCATGGCTCTGACACCAGGCATCTGTCTCAGTGAGGTCCTTCTGTAGGATGTCTACATCATTTGGGGACTCAACTATCACTCCTAGTTTGCAGTCATCTGTGAACTTCATTAGCCAGAGGCCTTCTGTGTTAGCCTGTACTTCAGAGAAGTAGATACCAAACAGGAGAGGTCCCAGGACTGAACCCTGTAGTACTCCACTTGTCACTGGTTTGAAGTCAGATTTGGAGTCTGCAACTTTTACAGTGTGGGTTCTGTCAGTGAGCCAGTTGGCAACCCATCTTGTGATGTAGGGATTTATACCTAGTTTAGTGAGTTTAGCTATAATTCCAGAATGGGGGATGGTGTCAAAAGCCTTGGCGAAGTCAAGATAGGCTGTGTGAACCACCTAAGCCTCATCTACAGCTTTGGTGACTGCCTCAAAGATGTTGATCAGGTTCAGGAGGCATGATCTGCCTTTCACAAAGCTGAACTGGGTGGGGTCCAGAGTTTGGAGGTTACCAATGTCCTTGTTTATGAGTTCCATGATGATACGTTCCATGGCCCTGCAGGCCAGGCTTGTCAGGCTAATAGGGCGACAGCTCCCAGGACCAGTGGTGGCTTCCCCTTTATGGAGTGGGATAACTGTTGCTGTGCACCATTCAGTGGGCACAAAGCCTGACGTGAGGCTATGATTGAACATGGTGCTTAGGTGGGGAGCCAGTTCATTCTGAAGTTAATGTAAAACGCAGCCTGGGATGTTGTTCAATCCCATGGATGCTGCATTTTTGGCTTTAGAGAGTGCAGATTTTACCTGTGTAGTTGTGATTACAGGTGCTCTGCATTCATCCTGTAAAATAGGCCCTTTAGTGGGTGAGAGGGGGGTAAAGTTAGCACTGAACATATCTGCCAGGATGTTGGCAATATCAGTTGAATCTGTAATTTCCGTGCTGTTGTGCTCTAACTCAGAGCAGATCTAGGTGTTGCCATTGAGATTCTTGACATAGCTATAGAATACTTTGTGGTTGTCCTTAGAATCAGTGGTGATTTTGTTTTTGTAGCTAGCTTTGGAGGATCTTATAAGGGATCTCAGTTTCTTACTGAGGCTGACCAGGGAGCTCCTCCAATCATGGGATTGTACTCTCTTTTGCAACAGTTTCTTCCTTCTGTTGTAGAATTTATTTATGGCAGGGGACCACCACATTGGCTTCCTTTTTTGGGGGGATAGCATCTTGGTTCTGTTTGGGATGGAACAATCCATGCACTTGTGTAAGTGCTCATAGAGTACATTTGTGTAGGATTCAGCAGTCGTAACTGTATTGTCCATCTGCATGGGTGTCATGAAGTTCACCACTTCTGTCTTAAGAAGCATGAAGTTGGCTTTGGAGACATTTTTTACCATGGTTTCCTTAATAGGGGGTAGGGGCAGAATGTGGATATCTAGGGTGATCAGCTTATGACCAGATCTGACCAACGAGGAGTTGATGTCAGGTGTGGCACACTGGTCACTCATGTTGGTAATGACTAGGTCTAGGATATTGTTGCCCCTGGTGGGGGTGTGCATAAGTTGATCCAGGGCATTGGGATTTATGAATTCCAGAAAGCAATGAGCGAAGGAGTTGGTACATGAGTAGTTTTCCCAGTTAATGGTGGGGTAGTTGAAATTGCCCATTATTAGGGTGTTTGGTTGAACCCTAATAATTTCCAGTATATCAAGAAAAGAGGATTCAGAATCCTGGGACATGGTGGGGGATCTGTAGCAAGCTACAATTTGGATTGCAGTTTTGCCCAGAGTTAGTTGCTCTTGGATAACCTTGGATGCATTATGCTAAGCAACTAGCCTGGATGTGTGGAAATCTTTAATGAATATGGACACAACTCCACCTTTGGTGCTCCAGTCCAGGTTAGAGGGCTGAAAAGTGTGGTATGGGTTATAGCCTGGTAATGCAGGGGTGCTCTCTGGAGACTTGAACCAGGTCTCAGTCACTTCATAGATATCAATGTTCTCCATTATAAGGAGTGCCTCAAGTGAGTGCATTTTGAGATTTAGACTTCTAGCATTGAGTAGCATTACCCTCAGTTTTTCCTGCAGGTCACCTTATAGTGTATGACATCAGAAGAGCATGTTGTAGGCATATGCAAGTATCAACATACTGTCAGTTCATGGCATTGGAGCTGTAACTTTGCTCCTCTGGCTAGACACACACACACACACACACACACACACACACACACACACACACACACACACACACACACACACACACACACACACACGCACTTGACTGCAATGAGAACAGAAATCCCACCTATCTAAGTACTCAGACTGAAGAACTCGGTATTTTACGCAAGCTCTATGGTACAAGTCTGATTTTTACATCCCTGTAGGACAACTTATAGTGCATGACATCAGCATTGAATATAAGGGAGAAGATGATGGGAGGCCTGCACAGGTTCATAGCTTCATAGGTTCCTAGGAAGTTACTAAGCTAATGGCACTAGGGCCTTTACAAGCCTAGCTGTAAAAAAACACATTTACCCTTATTGAGCATAGTTAGATGTTAATTGTTAACAGAGTGAATTTGTGATCAGCACTGACTGGCTTTATCCATGAGGGGTATGTGCAAAATGGGAAATGAGGTTGCGGAAGGATAGATGGATGAATATCAGCAGTGTCAGGTGAGGAGAATATGGCAAGAACAATGTCCTACATGCTGGTATAAAAGGCTGTCTGCAATGTCAAGCAAATGCACACACACACACACACACACACACACACACACACACACACACACACACACACACACACACACACACACACACACACACACACACACACCAGTGTGCAATGAGAACAGAAAGCCCTACCTATGTAATACACAGAATACAGAATTCAGTATTTATGCAAGTGCCACAGCATAACTTTGACTTTTACAAGACTGCAGGTCAACTTATAGTGTATGACATCAGCAGGGCATGTTGGAGAGAAGATGTTGGGAGGCCTGCATGTATTGGATGGGTAGACATGTGCAAGTATCAACATACTGTCAGTTCATAGCATTGGAGCTGTAACTATAGGATACACACTTCTGCTCTTCTGGCTAAACACACTGTAGGGTACACACTTTTGCTCCTCTGGCTAGACACACACACGCACACACACTTGACTGCAATGAGAATGGATCCCCCACCTATCTAAGTACACAGACTGAAGAACTCAGTATTTTACGCAAGTGCTATGCTACAAGTCAGATTTTTACATCCCTGCAGGAAAACTTATAGTGCATGACATCACCACTGAATATAGGAGAGAAGATGATGGGAGGCTTGTTCATAGCTTCATAGGGTCCTAGGAGGTTACTAAGCTAATGGCTCTAAGGTCTTTACAAGCCTAGCTATACAAAAACACAAGTACCCTTATTGAGCATAGTTAGATGTTAGTTGTTAACAGAGTGATTTTGTGATGAGCACCGACTGGCTCTATCCATGAGGGGTATAGGTGCCACCCCTGGGGTGAATTTATAATCACCCATCAAGTTGTCAAATTTGCTTTTGAATAGGGTCATTGAGGAGCACTGCTTCACATGCAGTGGGAGCCTAATACAGAATAGCATCAATAACTGGAAGATATATTTATCTATCCAGCATGTTCTATTTATGTCATACGCTAGGTTGAGATCCCTGGAGCAAGTTATTCTTGTCCCATTTTATTTGTGGATGTCCAGCATTTACATTAGGCAGGCTTCCAGGTCGCCCTGTAGGCCAGGCACAGCTTGCCTCTCAGTAGTCTGTGTGATACTAAGTACAGTGACAGAGCTTTCAGTCTTTCCCTATATGTCATGTTATGGAGGCCCTGGATTCTCTTGGTCAGTAACCTCTGTGGTCTCTTCAGTTGCTGCAGTTGTCAGATGAGATATATAGAGAATAGAGTATTGCACTCAATTAGTGGTCTGATACAGATCAAGTACAGTGGAGCTATGATCACCCTGGTCTTGGATGTGATGCCCTATGTTACAAGGTGGACAATGTAGAATGTGTGTCTTACCATTATGGACACATAGTTTTTAGTTTGCTATCAACCTGTGTTCTCAAGTCTCGCACCACAGACCTAGAGGTTAGAAGGGTGCTATGTATAACATAATTAGCAGGGCTAGTCTTTGCCAAAGGGGACAGTGAGGCATTTTCTTGTCTTAATTTTCAGTCCATGAGTTTGGCACCAATCCTTTGTCTGTGTCAGGCCTTTCTGTGATGTGTTAACATTGTTGAGGGACTCAAAATGATTGCACTCAGTGCACAGTCATCTGCAAATGTGGTAAGCCACAGGCCATCTACCTTCACCTGGACTTCAGATAAATAGTTTCCAAACAGTACAGGGGCCACCACAAATCCCTGTGGTACTCCACTTATAACTGGTCTACTGGTTGAGGTGGACTCCGCATCTTTGATAGTGTCCGCTTTGCCAGTGATCCAATTGGCTACCCATCTAGTAATGTATCGGTTAATCTCCAGATGGGAGAGTTTCTCTATGATACCTGAATGGACGATTGTGTCAAAGGGCTTGACTAACTCAAGATAGGTGGTATGTACTGTTTTCCCTCATACAGGCATTTGGGGTCATTATCAAAGAAGTGCACTAGATTTAGTAAGTAAAATCTGCCCTTAACAAAAGCAATATATGTTGGATCAAGAGTGTTGAAGGTCAGCTATGTCTGTGGATAAGGTCCATGATGAATCTTTCCATAGCCTTGCAGACAAGGCTGATTAGACCTATGGGTCAGTAGTTCCTATGGTTATTTGATTGATGTGTAGGCATGTTCAACTGTGAAGATAGTTCTAGTTCTGCATGTTACCAGATTGACATGCATTGCATATCACACATCATTTGATATTAATGTACGTAGTGTACTTGATATATTTGTGAAAAAGTACTGGAGACACCAGGACTGCAGTGCATATTGCTTAGGGGGAGGCAACACGTGGCTGCATTGTAAATATGTGACATATTGTTCAGTTTGTTAAGTTTCCCATGTAGTCTTATGGCATAAGGAGTAAAATGGACAGAAAACAGCACTGATACATGCTAAAGTTGCCTTGGCATAGTGTAGTGGTGAGCAGCAGGTTTGTGTATCAGTTGCAAAGTGTTTGCGCATGCGAGATAAACATTTCCATTAATTTTCCCTGTTTGCACATAGTTATGCAGTACATAAATGCAAGCCACATTGCTAAAATTCTGAGAGTTAGTATTGAGTTCATGAAACACACCTGTTGTTTAGCTGACTCTGTGGCAGGAGGTGTAAATGCATTGACATGTTTCCTTTTGAGCACAGGTGATACTGGGTTTGAATCCAGGTTATCTAATACTTTTAAATAAATAGTGATAATGCAATGATATTATTCTTTATAGTACATTCAGCATGTATTACTGCATGTTGGCATAGCACAGTGGGGTTAAGCGGCATTACATGCCAATAACTGCAGTATTACAGAGCTGCTCACTGTCACTTGGCATTGGTGCATGATGCCAAACTCCACAGAAACATAGAGGCCAAAAAGTGAAGGGGTCCATTGCTTTTTCTGTTACTTATGTGTGCTGTATGTAATTCGACTTTTTTAACTCTTTATTTGGTTTTAACAAATCGATCAACATTTAAAACAGTGTATAACATGACAAATGATAACTGTTTGCAAAAGTCAATATCAAGAATATTTATATATTCTTAACCATTAGTACTGACGAGTTATGCTTAAAGTTCTCATTTTTATAGTTGACAACTCATTTTTACAAATTCACCAAATGCTAATTCAGTTTTACATTTCCAGTTTTTTGTTATAAGTTTTCTTGCAATGGCAAGTATTACCCAAAGAAGAGGCATTTGAGAAATAGGTATAGCTGCTGGAAATGGGGTATTAAATAGTATCAATGAATCAGTAATAATGCATTTGTCTGAACAATCAGCATCAAGAACTTTGTTACACCTCCAGCATTTCATTTTTCCTGTTGTATTATATTTGTGTAATTTTATGAGGTTTAAGAAAGACTCTATGCAGAAATTTCCATGTATAGATTTTCCAATAAAGTGAAGATGTTGACTTTCCTGCAGATTTTAAGAATAACTTTTATTTAGTTCTGAAAATGGTTCATTGTTAAGTTTTGTTGAGAAGTTCCAGATTGTCAAATCTGGGGTAACAAATTCAATTCTAATAATCTTGTATATCATTGATAAATATGACTTCCCCTTGGGTGGCCCACTATTAACATTAGAAAATAGATCTAAGAGTTTTGGAACAGGTTTAGTTTGAAAATCTAGTGATATTTTGATTTCATCTTGAATATATTCTTTACAAGTATGTGTATCTAACCAGCCTCCTTGCACTATGCTATAGCTTGCTATTAAATTTTCAACAGGAAGTATTTTGTTTCCACTAAGAAACTGATGCCAAAATACTGGGTTACTATTCTTGAGAGTTGTCATTGTGTTTGCATTAAAAGATACTGAGCATCCATTAGTGAATGCAATGGGGATGTGTGATCCTATTTTTTTACCAGATTATAGGTGTTAAAATGGGGTAGAAAGGAAAGTAGTGAAATGGGGAGTAAACAGGGGTAAGAACAAAGGAAAAGCAATACAGAAATGTAAGAGAGGGAGGTAGGTATGAACCATAGCTACCCATTTTTTCAACAGTAAAAACTGATAAAATCTGCAGAATATTACCTGAATTTGGACAGCCACATCCAGAGAGAGGGGTGACGACAATGCAATTATTTTGTATAGCCAGTTCGGCCAAATCAAGTGTGACCAGAAGACATGTGTGCGAAATGGAGAGCTATGTATGGGACAATATTTTTTTTTTTTTTGTGGGATACGTGCGCGTTTTTCATTTTTTTAATTCAGTAAGAGAGGAAACTGGGTAAGGGATGTAGGTATTTCTGGGTCAGGTAAGTTGGGCAGGTGAGGAAGCAAATGCAAACAAACAAGAGACAGGAAAAGTGAGAGATACAAAAGATTGGGGGACACCATGATTGGGGTAAGGGAAGAGACACCAAGAGTATCAGCAGACTCTGTCAAACATGGAGACAGTGAGAATCGAGTCCTCACCCACTGGACTGTCATCACTGTCCCCTTACTCCAATGGTGGCTAGAGTGCTTGACATCTTCTCCTCCTACCAATCATGAGGGAGAGTAGCCTCTCCATCCAGCATAGGTATACACCAATAGTGTGGTACATGACCCTATGCAAAAACCCTGGCATCTCCTGGCAGGAGATGAAATCACAACCTCTGCCACTGCTCTCGGAGTGGACCACTGCACCAACTGCCAGGGAAGTACTACCTGAGGGTGCAGGTAGTACAGTAGCAGCAGCGGTAGTGCTGCCAGGTTGTCTCCTAGACATGCTGGGTATTGGTGCTGGAGCTAGTGGAGTGGAGGCAGGCTGATCCACGGGGGCTGGCCTACCTCTCTGTACCATGTAGCATTTAGTGATTTGGTACAGATGGATGACATGGAGACATTTTGATGACACATAATATAATATAAAAAAGAGATAAGGGTTGGGGTCAGAGAAAAAAAGAGATAACATTAGTACCATCCATACCCCTTACTGTACCGAATTCCTTTCTATTTCCCGGTTTTAGATTCAAAATAATAGGGTGCCATGAATTCTTGATTGGCCCATTTAAATCTCAATTTCAGCTTGCAGACAAAGGCACCAGAACTACAGAGTGAAGGGGAACATCCTCCCACTTTTAAGATGCTGCAACAATAAATTAAAAAAAAAAAATACACCATGTTGGAGAGGTTTTCTGCTTTAAAGATGACCATGCAAACTTCACATGCACTCACACCGATGCAGAGGTAAACTAGCCATGCTGAGGTAAGTGTGAGTCAGTGTATGAGTACATGTGTTAGTTAAACTTGCTGTTTGTTTCTATATATACAAGAGAAAGTGTGTATGTAATTTAAACTAGCCATTCATATGAGTAATAAAGTGTGTGTGTTACTGTGTGAGAAAGTGTATGAATCCATGACTGTATGAGAGCAGAGAAAAGGTGTGTGTGTGTGTGTGTGTGTGTGTGTGTGTGTGTGTGTGTGTGTGTGTGTGTGTGTGTGTGTGTGTGTGTGTGTGTGTGTGTGTGTGTGTGTGTGTGTGTGCTTGAGAGAGAGAGTGAGCAGAGAGAAAGGGTGTGTGATTCACATTCTGTATTCACTTTATTAAAGGAATGAAGGTGCTAAAATAATATTTATTTTGGAGTGTTTCCCTAGCTGCCTTTTCTTGCTTTTACTTTTTCATTTCTGCCAACTTTGTCTAGGATTCATAACCTGGAAGGGGTCTGAACTTTCCTTTCTCACTATCACAGAGACAGCCTGTATCAAATGAGATAATGGGAAGTGCATCTTGTGAGTTTGACTTTTTCCATGATCAAGCTCATGTGAAAGATCCTAAGGAATCTGTGTGATGTGTCCTCAGTATAAGGGGTCTGTATTAGATCATTGTAGTGTTAATATTTTGAATGGTCTAATATTGAACCAAAAACAGCGAACGCTGAAAATAGTGAGGCTGCAGATAACCGAATTTTTTCCTAGGGAAAGAATTCGGTTGTCCGTTTCTGTGGCTTCACTATTTTCAGCACTGTGGTGGAAAGTTACGTTTTGGGTTCAGGTAAGTGTGCAATTGTGTGGACATTAGGGTTAGAGCGGAGTATGTGAGTTAGGGTTAGGGCACGGGTGAGGTGAGTGTGCGATAGTAACAGACTTTAGGGTTAGGGTGGGGTATGTGAGTTAGAGTTAGGGCGTGGGTGAGGTGAGTGTGCGATAGTGATAAACTTTAGGGTTAGGGCAGGGTATGTGAGTTAGGGTTAGGGCGCGGGTGAGGTAAGTGTGCTATATTGACAGACCTTAGGGCTAGGGTTTGGGTTAAGGATAGTGGATAGATAGTGCTGTATGTACAGTTTAGTGTAGGGTTAGATGCAGGATTTTAAGTGTATGTGTGGATTGCTGTTTTTTGGTGTGCTTGTGTTGTGTGTGTGTTTCTCAGAACAGTGAATTTTTTCCCAGGGAAAAAATTCGCTGTTCTGAGCTTTCGATGTTTTTAGATTTCATGGTTAGAAATTCAAGGTTGTTGTATTCGATGATGTGCTGTTTCGTTGAACTGATATAGACCCGTACTAAGTGGATAAGTGAGGGAGCTGAAGAACTAATTGCGTTGTTTGCCTATATTTCACATTATCTTTAGATGATATTAACGATTAGAAGTAATTTTAAGATTCTGACATCTAGCCATTGTATTTTGAAGCCGCATTGGTATAGTATTGATGAATTAAGTTCTGATGCTATTTAACATATAAAATCTCCTTTGTGCCAATAACGTTACACTTTGGAATAAGTGGATACTTGCAGTGAGCGAAGGCTGTTAATTACAAATGGGCATGTTTCATTTATTTATTTTTATTTTGTGGCATGCCTTTCTCTCCATATAGGAGAAAGTAGCCTAGTTAATCATTTAGTACTCTAATGTATAATTTGGCTCCAGCCTCCATTCCTCGAATAGACCTGTTTATGTTCATGTGCATGATGACATGAAATATAATTTCTTGTGTTGAAAAATAAGGCACAGCATATTTGGATCTATGGTTACCACCTGCTCCTTTCTACGGAGAACAAACCCTATTCATACAGTTGCATGGGAGGTTGGGTTATGAAAATGGCAGATGCCCTATGTTCTCATGACAAAGCTTATTTCTAACTTTCCCTTAACAGTGACATACCCAATTATTTTTATGCAGGATGTCATAATGTGATATGTAACAGAAACAACAGATATCCTGCAAGAATAAGCTTTTATTTTGGGTAAAAAGTGATTTCCACTGCTTTACATTGTTTACAATTGTGGTGTATAGTGCAAAATTTAATATTTATGTAGAGATTGCCCCACTTAGGGCCACTGCCTTTTCAAATTCCCCAGATGGATCACATAGTACAATGGTACTACTAGAAGCTTTTCTCCCTGCACCCCCATGTCTTATTAGTACACTTCAATCATTCATTGGCTTGTTTTTTTTTACTCTTGCTGCTTCCTGCTTTACCAGTAGATCACCCACACTGTATGTGGCATCCATACCTCTCAACTGTCCAACTTTTTCAGAATATCCAGATTTTTTGCTCATGTTTTTGGTCTGTTTCTAATAAAACAGTGTTTTTCTGCCAAATTATTGGCAAATCATGGAGGACTGTAGTCAGAAAATAATGGCATGTATCTGAGTTATTGACTTCATATTCTTCAGAAAATTCAAACTAATGCAAAACATGTTATGCTATCAACTTTCTAATTTTGTAAGAGCAATATTTAAAAAGTATCCCTATTTTTGGGCCTTTGTCCCTTCATTATTTATGGCTTTCTCCAGATTTCTTACTCTAAGAGGTTGAGAGGTATGATTGTTATGACAGACTAATTTCCTGTTAAGGTTAATAGAGTGCATATTTTTTATATATGATGTTACCATTATTGGTGTATGTTATTTTAATTAATTTATATGTGATGTGATGTAATTTATAGCTGATGTGATGTCATTGTGCAAATGCTGGAAGTGTGGTAGGGCAGAAAGTGAAATGGAAAGTGTTTTACATGTCTATGGCCTGCTACTTCCCTTAAGATTTTTTTTTATTAATCCTATAAAGGGACTTTAACTGGTATTTCTGTGTGAATGTATGTTTTCAGAGTTGATGTTAAACTGGGGAACATTTTCACAATTATTTGAATGTTGGTATCCCACAATCCCACTGGAGTGGGCAGAGTTATATTATTATAAATGCAAATTTTATATTGATTAGTGTCTATATTTTTGGCCAGTTGTACCTACTTTTCATGGGCCTTTGTCCAGATTTTTGATGTCTCCAGGTTAAGAGGTATGGTACCATCATATGTGATTTACAATGCATTAACAGTAGTATACAACTATTTTATCTGAAGTATTACATTTAAGTATATGTCCTAACACATACACACTGTAACTACAGAGTGTTGAAAGTAATCTTTGAAATGTGCTTATATTGCACATATGCATGTTCCAGTTATACAGATTACATTCATGCCACTTGTATAGAGTTTAATTTAATGTAATCATTTATTGAGAAAATCCAGTACTGTATATTTGTTACTCTTGGTATTTGAACCTTGAATCTATGACTACAGTCTTATATTTGACTCCTAAAGTTGGTTTGTGCTACAGACTAATGAATGCATACTTGCTGTTACAGTTATGCATGCTCAGTTTGCTATAACTGTATAAAAAAATCAAAAATCTATCTTTAACTTTAAAAGCTACAATAATACTTCTCTTATTCAGCATACATACTTCTTGCTTCCCTCAGTCTCTCCAATCAAGCAACATGAGCCCATTTATTGAACTCTGTGTTGGCATTAGCTAGGGAAAGAACAGAAAAGAACAGACAAGCATTATGCATACCAGACTTGCCTACATTTAGTTTTCTAAGTATTATAAAGTTTCTCTTATGATTATACTTGCACAGCTGTGGGATGTCTGCAATCCCAAGTTCATTTACCCAGTGGTTGAGTGTATCCCTTTTGCACCATTGTAGGTCATCAAAATGATGCCTTCACTGTTCTGCAGTGTATTGGATACCAGTAGCACTGGACACAGCCTGAGCTACAATACTCCATACCTCAGACTTGTACCAGGAGCCAGAATAGTCCCTTTGCAGAATCCTTTGGCTGTGGTGCTTTACTAGGAGTCCAGTAAATATCCTGGACTCCTGGATAACCCACCTCTGCACCTTAAACTTGGCAGCTTCCCCACTAACTCCAGCCCTAACACCCAACCTACAGCAATGGAAAATTATGCTTTACTGCCAATTCCAGTAATTGTGTTTACTGGTAGTGTGTAAACCCAAGCAATGATGATAACTGTGTTTGAGTGATGTTAAGTGCAGTAATGCCAAGCAGAGATGACATAAATGAAATAGGAAGGTTAACCTGAACCTTAACCCTAGTATGAGGGTTGTCTGCAGCTGCAGCTTGCAAATATATATTGAAAATTGGGAGGTACCTGTTAGGTGAGATAAATTTGCAGACATGCACTGGGGGCATAAATATCACGGCCTGACACATTTGTTTTTGGCTTTACATGCTGATAAAATTGATTTTAAAAATGTGGAATTCAAGCCTAGACATAAGGGACAAAACATTTTCTTCCACAGCATTGATTTTCCATCTTTGCCACCGAAGACAAGCTGCTCAGATGCACTCAGGAATCATTCATAAATACAGTTGACAGTTTGAGGTGTTGCACATGTATGTGTGTGACTTGACAAGGTTCTTGTATATAGATCCAGTTGTGTATGTGTCTTATGTAATTGTGAAGGCCATGCAAGTCCAGTTAGCAGAAGTATACTTACATAAGTATAGTAGGCAGTATACCTTCAGTCATAAATCTGACAACACAATAATGATGTATTATCCCTCATACATATAAGTCATATCAGCTCCACTATCTAGAGTGTTATAAGTGAGGATGAATATAATGGGAAGTAGAACAATAGTAAGAATGTCTGGAATATCCTGTATTAGGACCCAAGACCATATGTAATGTGTATGGCAATCCTACATTTACACCAGTTGCTACAAGAATGTTGAAATAACACTTCTCTATTTTTCTGCTCATTGCTATTAACTACACTGTCACAACAATATAAATAGGTTGCACAGCCTTTAGTAGGCCCCAGGACCATCTGTACTCCAGCCCTACTCTTGCACCTGCTGCCACAGGACTAGTTACATGACATTTCAATAATGTCTTACTTATTCTTAAGTTCCCAGTGTTAACAACCATGCAGTTCCACTTAGTGTGTTTGCATGGTTCCCACCAAAATTAATTGAATGCATCCATTTTAAATTATTGGCTGTCTGCAGGTGTTCTGTGAGTGCAGATATTGGGGAACCTTGCTAACTGCTGCGTAACACAGCTAAGATGGAAAGCAAAAACTGAAATAATGTATTGTTTTTGACTTTTGCACTTTTACACATGCCTTGTCTGCAGGTGTTCTATCTGCTATCTGTGTGGTTCACAAGCCCAGTTTGCACATTACTAAGTGTCACACAAATGAGATAAGCACAGCCAAACCTGACTAATTTTTCTCTGTTTCTGTTGTTTGAGCTAAGCTGTGCACTGCACAAACACTGGCATTAAAAAAATTTAAATAAAACTGAAAAGTAGTTGCAATGAAAAAAGCAGTCTATAAAATAAACAATACAAAACCTTTATTAGTACACATCATGGTTCTAAATAGGTGTGGATTTGAACTCTCACTCCAGAGAATCTTCGGAACACAGTAAGGGTGCCTTTTCCCTCTTTGCCACACAAACAACTTTGCAGCAGGGAACTAAAACTTAAATAAAAGGGAAAGTAGTTCAAATAAAGAAAAGCAGCCTATGAAATAAACAATACAAAATGTTTGTTAGTACATGTGAAATATTTCTCCATGGGTCAGGATTTCAACTCTCACTCCAATGAACCTTCAAAATACAGTAAAGGTGCCTTATCCCTCTTTGCCATACAAACAGCTTTGCAGCACGGAACTGAAATCATTCTTCATACAACCAACTGTAACATTATCTACAATTCTATGAAACCATATAACAGTTATTTGTATATGTATTAGGTTCGGAGGTTGTGCACTGTGAAATCACACAACCATGTATGACTATTGCTTACAAAAATGCAGCTCGGTCTTACCTCTCTCTGTTTGTTGCACATTCTTGTCTTATCTGACCAGTAATCTGAGACATGCAGTCTGTAAGACATTCTATATCCTTGTCCTTAAAATGTGTGAGGATATTATGTGGCAATAATATACAGTTGTCAACAAATGAAGGGGAGGTTGCATGTCAGTCAACAAAAGCTGTGAACTACTTGCTACTTACTTACATTTCCAACCTTGATAAAATGACTTCTATACACTTTGTAAGTATAACTGGACAAAACCACTGGAGGTAGGACAGTCTGCATTGCTGTGTTTCCTTCTCCCTACCAGTAATCATTCACAGTTCCAATCCATTAGCAACAAACACTGAGGGAGTGTCGGCACTATATTTACATCTCCTACACTGATCCAAGTATTTGGGATTCAGCAATTCTAATGAGATTACAGCTTATTTGCATCTTCAAAATGCCAACAGCAATGAATCTTTACCACACAAAGACAACCATGTTGCTAGGGAATAAGAGCACAGAAGATAGGCTCTTACTTTGGGATATATTTGCACAGAAGATCACTTAACTACTGAAATGCTACCTTTTCTGTTTTATCTGGGACAGTTATTTTTGTAGTCATGTGATTCTTATATGTATTATCCTTTTGATCTGTTTTAGGACACCTAGGACTATGGCACACAGGCATATCAATGCGCCAAAACCATCCTTAAGTGACTCTGAAAATCAGGTCATTGTGGAAGCTTTTAGGCAACATGGTGCCTTTCTGCTTGAGAAGGGACATGGAGATATGTCAGGCAGAATGCGAATTTGGCAGCAGATAGTTGCAAATGTGAATTAAGTTGGTGGACACAACAGGACATATGATCAGGTGCACCATAAAGCCTCTGACATGATCTCATCTGCATGGAGCAGAGCAGCTGCAGTGGCTCATGATCCAATGGGTACCGGGGAAGGGCCTGCTACACAGCCACCATTAACAGCAAATGAAGAGTCCCTATCCACTGTCAGGGATCCAGGCAGGTCCCAGAAAAGTGCAGAACAGCATGTCCTTGACATTGGTGCTACTGTTTCAGGGACAGCAAGTATGTCCCAGGTGGAGCTTCCAGGTAGGTTTTTGTACCTCAATTTTTAAATATTCTTGCATAGTAAAATACTTACATCAATATGTTAGTTCTGTTTAGCAAGAAATTGGTTGGGGGGGTTGAAGATTGCTACAGATACCAACACATTCTGATTGATTGCACATGGGGCTTAGGTTGGGCTTGTCATCCAAGTTCTTGTTGAAAGTATAGTTAATGGACACATAAAAAGCAAAATATTTTACCCCCTTTTTTACTGTTAATTGTGATGATGTCCTTACCTTTTGCTTAACTTCTTCCAGGACCATCCAGCATAGGGAGCATACCATCACCTGTACATGGTAAGCCAAACATTTTTATGTCAGTACTGATGAGCAGTTTAAAGAAATATGTTAGTGTGTGATGTGGATGTCAGGACTAGTGTGTGTATTGCTGTACTGTCTAATAGTGGCACCAATGTTTTTTTTGATACCATATGTTGGACTATAGTAGTGTAGGTATTATTTTTTTCCTGTGTTTGCTGCTTATTATCACAGGTGATCCTGACAGTGGAAGTATGGAACTTCTACCACCTGAAGTCAGAGTATCAGCAGACTCTGATGATGATGGTGGCCAAACAGAAGTGCAGTCGGGGGATGCAGATGTTGAATCTGACACTGAGGATGACATACAGCTATCCCCTGAAATTCCATCGGACACAGGCAGTAGGCCTACGCCTACCCATTCCAGTGAGCCCCCAGACAGTGGAGAGGTGGAGGGCAAGACAATTGATCAGGGAAGTGTGGTTACTGTGCTTTTAGTGCCTCTTGACTCTTGCCATAGCCAACATGTGGACAAAGTGCCATGCAGGAAGGTTATTAGGGGTGCTCAGAGGAGGCCTGCTGTCTAAACCCCACCTCATCCAGGTGTCTCCTCCCACACCACTCAACGTATGTTTAGGGCCATCATGAAGGCACAAGCACATTCCCATAGATCCTCCAGAAGAATGGTAAGGGTTATAGATGTAGCACAGGCTGATCTGTATGTCTGCCTCCACCATGTTGCCAATTCAGTGGATCAGATAAATATCATATTGGAATGGGCGATGTCTGTGATGGAGCATTTGCTGGTAGGGGGGGCGGCATCCTTGTGGTCATAGGTCAGCCACATCATCTGCTGTTAGCCAATGTGGCTATGTCCGATCATGATCCCATAGTGGCAGTACTTTCACTGCTCTGTCAGTGGTTGGGGTGTCCACATCCAGACTTGGCAGACCATGGAACCATGGTCCTAGGCATCCTTGTGAGGGGAGGTCATCCAGCAGATATCAGCTGCATTCAGGTAGCAGCAGTACACCTGACCGTGGGTGTGGACATGCCAGTTCAAATCCTGGCAGAGCCAGTTCTCATAGCTGGGTATGATAATGATGAACTGCCACCTCTACCATGCACTGCTCACACCTGTCTGACATATCAAGACATAAAGCTAGCACAGAGCTTGGCTATGTTCATGCCAACACTCACACAGCAATTTCACCTGCAGGACTCATGCAGACACACACACAACAGTTACATGGTTCAGCCATGAAGCTTAAAACTTATTTTGTCTCACTGGGCCATGTGTTATTTTACCTGAATGTTTACCTGCTTCTCTTTCTTACTCACACACACTCACCGACAATTTGTGTCAGCATAGGCTTCCTGCCCCCCACACACAACACCCTTTGCAAGTGATGATAACTGTGCCATATCCCTGTTTTCTGTCTTTTGGATTCAGGGATACATAAACTTTATGTCTGATGGTCAGGCTTCATAGGTGACTTAATGCTTAGTATATCTGCATTTGTGATGTTGAATTGGTAATTGCACTTTTGACTTATATTGGTCTTAGAATGTTAGTTGAGAGCATCAGCATGTTTCCATCTTTAATTTTAATGATCTTGCGGGGGTTCTGAAATTTGAAACTGAAATGTGCATCATTATTTTCTAACTTCTCTCTTTAATGATTTTCTAGTACAAATGCATGGTGCTAAACTGAGGCATGCAGTGACCATCAGTACTTTTGAGCGGTATGACTGTGCGAATCTTTGATGCCTGAGGCCTACTACTTAATAATGGACACATATAAGTCCAATAAATTTCTGCTGTCACATGTTAAAGTCATTTCTGTACAAATCTTCCACCTTTTACTTGCTTACACTACCAAGTAACAACATGCAAAGATATGCCAATCATTCATATTATTGCACAATACACTCCAGGTTCAACACTTACCTTGTAAATACAGCAGTTGAAACAGTTTTAGTTCAGGGATCACTCTGTCTGATGCAAGCAGTACACAGCCATTACATTGGTAGGTAAAGGTTGTGAGCATTGCCTGGCATCAATGCTACTATATGTATATCCATAGGAGGAAGATTCTAGGCCCTTAAGTGGTAAGTGAGTGTGCTATGTGTTGTCTCTTAGTCAGTGTGAGGGCGCATTGAGCATGCCAATGTCTGCCTACACCCACAGCAGATGCTGCTTCCTCATCTGACTCCTCACCTATGTGTGGCTGTGGTGACCTTGCCATTGGTGGTGGGATGTGTGCCCCTTCCCCCTGTTGATCCTGCTTCTCAGGATGATATTGTGTAGCATGGCACATACTATGAATACTTCAGTACATGTACATGGATTGTACTGTAGGGCTCCCCCAAATGTATCTAGGCACTGGAACCATGATTTCAGCAGCCCAAACACACAGTCTATAATATTTCTAGTTTGAGAGTATGCCTCATTATGGCATTCTTCAGCAGGGCTGTGTGCATTTCTGATGGGTGTCATCAGTCACAGTCCCAGTGCATAACCTGCATCCCCAGTAAATGACCCTGTGGGATATCTCCACTAGTGAACATCTGATACAGTTAGGAGGTGTGCCAGATATGTGAGTTGTGGTAACTGCCTGGGGTGCCAGCACACATGTTCAATATGATTCCCTTGGAATTACACATGACTTGGCAGTTAATAGAGTGGAAGCCCTTTCTGTTAATGTAGAGCCTTCTCTGTTCCCCAGGTGGTGCCTTAATTTCTACATGTGTGCAATCTATGGCACCCAGCACTTCAGGGTAGTGTGCTGCAGAGTAAAACTCTTGCATATTTCTGCCCCTATCCTCAGGAGTATAGGGAAAATATATGTGGTCAATAGCATGTTGAAGCATAGCATTCATGAATTGATGGAGGATCCTGGATACTGATGTCTGCGACACCCCCAGCCTGCCTCCTGTTTGTCTCTGAAAGGTACCTGTAACTTGTCTCCACTGGGATGGGTTCCCCTCAGTTTCCCCTGGCTCTGAGATGAGGACGACAGAGATTTCAGAGTTCCTGTAGTGTGTCTTTATCCACCCTGTAGCAGTCTACAATTTCCACAACATATAGATTGTGATAAGCTACCTGGGGTCTGAAAACTCTTCTCTTTCTTGGCCTTTGTCTATTAGTAGCAGCAGCAGCAGCATAGATTTCCAGCCTGCTGCACATAAACATGAGTTAAAGCATCAGCAGCCCCTAACATTGTTTCTGTGTAGACTCCTTTCCGTGGCTGTCTTCCAATAGATTTTGGAATTCGCAGGGAAAACTATCACTGAGTCTACACGGTTGCTTTATAGCTTATTGAATAGCTTCTGTATCTTGGATTGGTTAATTAACATACAATTCAGCTACTTATGCTGTAATTTGCATACCACGGTGTTTACCTTGTTTGCGTAGCTGTGTAAGGCTCTACACAAAGTGTAGAGCCGCTTATTGAATCCAAAACAGTGCACTACCATGTTGGCTTTACTGAATCTGGACATATATCTAAATAAGTCTTCTCCTACTAAGTAGTTTCATAATAAATCACAAAACAATATTGGATGGTTTAAGATAAGCTCTGTATTCCTTGAAGAGTGTCATTCAATCTTCCTTCTTTATGCATTGAGTAACTAGCACTTTTCAATTTCTTTATTTCTGTCTCTTTGTTCTACATTAACCACTGTATCATCCATCAAATTATCCTATATCAGGCCTTGTTCCAGTGGATCTCTTTTTCCTTCTTCTTCAGCAGAGGCCATCTAGGACATAATAATATTAACAATGCAAAATATTTTAGGCTCTGAATACCAAGATACAAAAAAAACTTCAAACATATTCTGCATTATGTAAAGAGGGATAGCAGTATTATTATTCTATAAAAAAATAAAAACAATGTGAATGCACTTCAAAACACTCTAAAGATTGCTCTATTTTTTTATATGTTACAATCAGAGTGAATAAGTACTTGGTCAGGGGATAATAGGGGAATGAACTGGAATTCAAAGAGTTACAGTGGCAAATTAAATTATATGCTAGTCAGTATCCATGTTGTTTTGCATTAAAATGGTTTATATTTATTGCAGTGGTTTCTCGCAAATTTTTCTTTACATAATACAGAATGCATTTGAAATTTTGTTTTTAGCTCAGTATTAAGAGACTAAAGGATTTTGCATTATCAATATTAATATGTGCCAATATCCAGTTTCTTGATACCAGTGAAGGATTTTAGGAGGGCCCTGTAATATCCAACATCACTGGCAGGTGTGGGTATTCAGTGTCCTGTGACCAAAGACAGGTTCCATGAGACTCCACTGCTTGCCAGAGTAGTGACAGGTACTAACAACCAGCGTTGTCATAACAGGAATTGATTCCATAAGACTCTGATGATATCCAACAGCACTACTTTGTGTCAATTTCCAGTGTACTGATACAAAAGATGGGTTCCATGTGACTCTTGTAACCTAGCAGCACTAACAGGTGTGACTATCCAGTATCCTTGTACCAAAAATAAGTTCAATAAGACTTTGGTGGTACCCATTTAATCACTGTTAAGCTCCTACTAGTATGACATACAGGAATATTTCCCATTAGCAGAACAGAGAAGGCACTGAAGACTGTCTCTGCTTTTATTTATTACAGAGCCACATGAAAAGTTTAATTAACATCATTGCAAAGTATTAAAATAACCAGTTATGAGCAAGCATTTAAAGGACTTGATGCCTTCAACTTATGGTGATATCTATAGTTGGGTAGAACAAAGAAGAACCATAAGTTCACAATAATTGAAAAGTTGCTAAGTGCAAAAACATCTATCAAGCCACTCCAAAGAGATTGCTTGTGCTTCTAATAAGAAAAGCTACTACTGACTAAATGAGGAAGACAAAATGTTCTATGTAAACTACTTTAAATTAGAAATGCCAGATCCCCTTCTACAGTACAATGCTAGTAACCACTATCATCTCTAGGTATCTAGAAGAAAACCTTAAAAAAGAGTGGCAATATGGATTACACAGCGTTAAGAGTGGTCTTAGCTTAAAATGTAATATTCTTTAACTATAAACAGGAGTGAGTAACTCAAACATTAAACAGAATTGCAGGGAAATGAAACTTAACCTAATAAACCAAAATGAATGAAGTGAGGGGACAAGCAGTCAAGCATCATCACAAAAAAGAGGTGCAATTGGTAGAATCACAACATTCAAAAAAGGTGGGGGGGCATGTGTGGGTGGCTTGAGCAAAGGCACGCAAAGAGTACAGTTGCAATCAGAATGCATCTAACAAAGCACTCAAACAATCTGCACAGTAACCACACAAACAAATGACTCCTTCAATGTTGTTGAGTACTCCACCACTAGAAACTCTTAATATCTACTGTATGCACATCATTTTCATGTGCTCTACATTGAATACCCAAACTTATCTTTTGAAGCACTACTCTTTTAATCAATAGTCTCAGTAGTAAACACAATAGCTAACTAAAACAAAAAGAAAACACTAAGGTTGAGAATGAATAAAGTATTTCAATATTCTGTATAATCACATTCCTTCTAATTAATCACCAACTGTTCATACAACTGTCAGTATCAATTGTCAATCATCAAAATCCTACTGTCAGGAGAAAAAACTTTGTATTTAAGTGTTTTCAGCAGTAGTCATTTGAAATGTAGACACAGAGACTGAATGGCCAAAAAAAGGATGTACATATTCTAAGTCCAAGCTATTTCTTGGCATATTCCCTATCCTAAAAGGTATGGAGATTTTGGAATTAGTGTAAAGAAGTTTAGGGGGTGGAGGACCTGCCTGCCATATTGGGGAGTGCAGAAGGCTTGCCCCCTTGCAAAAAAAGTTTGAAGAAGAAGAGAGATGTAAGAGATTCACTGTTCTGCAATTTTTTAACCTTTTTTTTATCTGTCAGTACTTGGCATTACTAGTGTTAACATTTCAATAGGTGTAATTTTTAGCAAAATCTGAGCAGTCATTTATAAAGCCATGGATGAATAAATACAAACTATCAACACTTTCCCTGCTAATAATACTACTCAGGATAAACCTTTATGTTTGATATTTAAAATGTATCATTGAAAAAACATGAAAATTAAAAATTAGGTTGAATCAGTTAATGCCTGCAATGAATTTGGAGCAAATCACAGAAGGTTTGATATACATTCATAACTCAGTTTCCACAGGTAGGAAGTTACTAGAAATATGTAGAAAAGCATGCCAGTAAAAACTGTCATGTCAATGAGCATAATATCTCATGCATTTTTTTGGACAGAGCCCCTATACACCATGGAGATTCCCTGCCACTGAATTACTAATTCAGTTACTCCTCTAGATCCAAGGATTCAACTGACAGGTTTTTATTTACACTCAGCCTGGAGGTGAGAGTTGAGCATGCAGGAGTGGTACCATCATCATAGTGGTCCAAGGTTTTCCATTAAGCCAAAGACCCTCCCGTGTATGTGTGCCATATCTCAAGTCCATAGTTAAGCCATATCTGCTGTTGTTCTCCCACTGTCCAGCCTGCCATATTGTCTCTGAGCTCTTGCTTCCACAAGAACTTCTTAATCTTCTTTGCTTCTTCAAAAAAATGTTGGTAGAGCCTTAGATGAATGACTTTTTGTCCATGTGTCTTATCTGGACTTAACCAAAGCATTTGATACCATTCCTCACTCTGGCATCATATATAAGCTAACTCAGCTAAACATCAACCTCTTTATAGTTCAGTGAATTGCTAACTGGATATCAAAAAGAGCACACTCAACCAGAATAAATGCTACCTTCACCAAAAAACATGTCACTAGTGGCGTCCCTTAAGTTTCTGGCCTAGGCCCTCTTCTTTTTGGAATGTATTTCTCTGAACTACAGACAAATGATAATAACTTTTGGCCTACTAAATTCACAGAATCCAAGATTTAAATAACCACTCTTATTTACACAGGCTAAAAACTGTCCTTATTTGTTGAGATTTATGGGAGTCCTGTGAGGTGTTCTGTGCCTTGCCTTCCAAGCTGTCAACTCACATTCTCTGCTACTTCTTTTTCATCAAAAAGAAAAATGTCTTCTTTAATACCTGTTCTAAAGACCTAGTTCTATGACAAAATAGAAACCCACATGGTGAGAGTTGTGGGAGCTAGGTCCGACTCTAAACCAGTTACAAGTGGCATTCCCCAGGGCTCAGTCCTAGGACCACTCCTGTTCGGCATATACTTCTCAGAAGTACAGGAAGCACAGGACTATGGCGGTCCAAGTTCACAGACAACTGCAAACTAGGGGCTATAATTGACTCTCTGGCTGACACAGACATCCTCCAAAAGGGTCTCACTGAGACGGATACCTGGTGTCAAAATCATGGTCTCAAGATAAATGCCAAAAAGTACATAGTCATCCCTTTTGGAAAAAACAAAGTACCCACAAACTACCACATAGGTGGTAGTCCCCTAAATACGGAAGATGTAATAAGGGATCTGGGGACCCAAGTAGACAGTAATGTTTCCCTTGATAATCACATTGCCAAAGTGGTTAGAAAATCCTTCTATGTGGCCCACCTAATTACAAAAGGGTTCGCATCCAGATCAAAAGAGGTCATTGTGCCCCTCTACTCATCACTCATCAGACCCATCATAGAGTATAACACCCCATTTGGGATGTACCTTACAGGACACCTGCAACAGCTTGAAAGACCACAGAAGTACTTCACCAAGAAGATCACTGGCCTCAAACAGATGCCCTATGCAGCTCGACTGAAGAAACTCCAGCTGTACTCATTTGCATGCTGCCTACTCAGAGGTGATCTCTAACTGACATACAAGGCCATCAAAATTGATGGACATACTCCACCTAAAGAAAACCATATCCCCTCGAGCCACATGATCTAGGGATCTAAACCTCACCACAACAATAAATAGGACGTGCTGGAGGGATAGATTCCTGTCCCAGAGACTTCCCATGCTTTGAAACAAGATTCCAATCTACATTAGGCAGAGTTCCTTGCTAACACTCTTCAAGAGAAACCTTGACGAGTGGATGGGAAACAGAAAGTTTACCCCAGGGATCACTTCAGTGGCTCTGCTGGACAGAGGCACAGAGAACTAATCTAAGGGGGTGGAGAAAGCCAACACATTCTGGCTAGGCTTATAAATGCCTTCGGGTAGATAGCCTAGTACCTACCTATGAAGGGTTCCTATCAGCAGACCGAAGATGCATGTTTTCGAATGCATCTTGGTGAACTGACAAAACCAAAACTGCAAAATATTGAAGCAGCATGTAAGCAAATTATTTCCCTGGGAAAGAATTCCCTTGGCCGCTTCGGTACATTGCCATTTTCGGCACTGTAGTGCGGTCTCAGAGTTGGTATATTTAAGTAGGGGGGGCACAGGTGAAGCTTCCCACTTAATCTCATGTTTTCATATGCTTACTTTTTTTTTGTTGTTGTTGTTGGAACAGCGATTTTTTTTTCCCTTGGAAAAAAATCGCTGTTCTGACAGTTTGGTTTTGTAAGCTTTTGCTTACATGGGGTCGATTAATCACCGTTCGCCTACCTAAGTGTTCGGTGATCTAATATAGACCCCCTATGAACCTATGTAATTTGGTGTGTGACTGCATTGTATTTTTCCCACCTAGTCCTTATTGTGCTTTTAAAATTGGTGGCTTTTAAGCTGCCTGGTCCAACTGTAAATTGTACTTTGGAAACTCTTCCCAGTCTCATTTCATCTTGTCTTTCTACTGGGCACAGAAATATTGAACTGCAAAGGACCTCCACCTTAGAAACTTAAAAGATGAATTAGCTTCTGTTTCATATCATCCCACTCACTTATGGCACACTGCAATATTCAGAGTATTAATCTCTTTTTTCCATCTTATTTTAAAAGTCTGTAACATCTGGGAGTGGTCTAGCAGTCGCTGGAGAGCCTAGGAACAGTTTCTTGGGAATCAGCTTCAGATTAGTGTTTCTGTTTTGCTCCTAGTGAAACAAGGAGCATTGGGACATTGGTTACTGGTGGTCTTTGATTGGGCAATATGTATCCGGCTTCACTAAGTTGTCTGGTTACAGTTTTGGAGATAACCTCTTCAGGGCCTGTGCGCAACCTGGCTAGCTAATGCATCTAGCTAGTGTAAGCTCTATATGGGGTATCTACTAAGAGCAGATTATAGCAACTGCACTGAACTCAGCAACAGCTGGGTTAATACTACTTCTAATGAAGCAGCATGGGATTATTGCTACTATTTTCCTTCTGGCGAGAGAAGGATCTAAGGATCATTGATTTACAGCTGCATGCATCTGTGTTGAGACCAGCACTATCTCCACTACCAGACAGCACAGCACTTCCAGTAATAAACTTCCAAGACTCATAGGAGCTACTCCTCCTTCAGCTAACATTAATAAGCACCTGGAACCATGGATTTGCACTTTTCGTCTCTGCAGCCAGTTTGGATAAAATGGACATCATGAGATGTAATAATTGTCTCATATTTACTGACAGCCACCTACTACTTAAACAAAATAACACATTGTGTGAGAGATGTAGTTATTTAATGCTATTGGAGATAAAATTCTCATATGAAGACACTACATATAACAAGACGTTTGACAGTACCATACAACATTGCACTATACATATCACACACACACACACACACACACACACACACACACACACACACACACACACACACACACACACACACACATACACATTAGACCAAATACATAGATATATACATGCTGAGTCTCTTAAAATAATCTACTAAACCACAAAGACCTCCTAAATGTAACCTTAGAAACAAGTACCCTCAGCAACCTCACAAACACACAACACAGGAAGCACCCACTTTGAAACATACATCTAAGAGTCATAATGTCTCGGTTCAAAAGTCCATAATGCAAACCTCCACAAAATCCATCATCCTAGTCATAGATGACTCCATTGTGAGACACATTGATGCACCATTCTCCAGGCTGTGCAAGGTGGGGGTCACAGTCAGTTGGCTATCAGGTGCCAGGATTTGCAACATCACACAGGCACTCAACTTCTTGCACCATAAGTACACATATGACACTGTCATAGTACGTATGGGTGTAAATGACATGAGATGCACCTCCTTGGACTACATGAAAACAGATGTGATTCTGCTGTTGGAATTTGTGTCCAAGGCAGGTATGAACCTAGCCATGAGCAGTATTCTACCAACAACAAAAATAATGTCACAATAAAAATAGAAGACTATTGACTTCACAGATTGGTTTAGCTTCTGGTGTCATTTAAAGGGGGCCTAATACATATAATTTTGGGATGAGATGGTAGACAGTCCTAAATGATATGCCAGGGATGGCCTGCACCTGTCCCCCCACAACTTTCATATATAGCCCAAAACTATGTCCCCCTAATGCATTTTATTAGGCAATATTAGTCCTCAAAAGCTCCCAACATAACAAAACAGAATCTAGATTACATAAACATATTGCTGCTCAGTTCTAGAACTCCACTCCCTACAAGCACTCCTTGCCTGGAAAACATTGATATATGCATCATCATAGTGACCTGGTTCAAGACCAGTAAGAGCATCCTATCAGTGCAGGGTTTCAACACCTACCACACACTCAGGCCCAGATCACTAAAGGTGGCGGTGTCTCTATATTTGTAAAAAAAAAAAAAAAACACTTTGCTTCCAGACTAGTTATACACCATCTGGAACTCCGCCACATCTAACTTACCATTAACAAGATCTCTTATCACATCACAGCAAACCATAGTATCCCCTCTATGTTCCCTTCAGTCCAGAATTCCTACCTAACTAGTATGGATTCCCTAAACTATAAGCCAAACACCATTCTCCTACAAGTTTTCAACTACACCTTCATTAACATCCTCTAACATGCATTCCCAGAAATTTCTGGACATCATCAATACAAACTCTTTGGACCAGTTAGTCCACACACCAACCAGGGGAGATAAAATTCTGGATCTGGAAGTCAGCAATATGGAACAGCTGTGCTCCCTACCAATTGCCACTCCCTACTTGGTCAAACTGGATCACGAATCAGTCAGAGTCACCTTAACGCTAAAGCTAGAAACATCCTCCAATTCCTTGATGTTCAGATATTATGCCAAGGCTAATTTGCTGAAACTGAGTGATAACCTGGCTAAAGTCAACATCCCCTTTCAACTTAATGACCCTACTGCTTATGCAGAATCCTCTACTGCCAAATTCTTATGCACATGTAAATACTTGCATAGATGCATCTGGCCTATCCAAGGTAAATACAATAACAAATTCAAAAACAATCCCCTATGGTGGAACCCATACAAAAGGAAAAAACTCATTACACATAAAAATAAATGTATCCCTCAAGCTGCAAAAAAGCTCTTGCTAAACTTAATAGGGAACTCTGGACTCTGATCCACATTAACCAATCAAGATATGAGGAAAAAATAGCCACCTACACTAAGAACAACCACAAAGCCTCCTTTAAGTATGATAGGAAACCTTACAAATAGTATGCAGTACTGTGCAGAGCTAATAGTAAATGATATCACATATTCAGACCCAAAGGACCTGGCCAATTTGCCTGCAAATAAATGTATTTCTACCTTCACTCCACTTTCTCCTTCTATTTTCCTGGATCTACTCCCCATATCTACACCCCTCCCTCAAATCTTCCATGATGAAGTCCTCAAGGCAGTATCCAAGGTCAAAAACACTGGCTGGATAATATACTGGGCTACTTAATGTCCAGCCTGAAACACGACCTATCACATTCCCCCAAGAGGCTATTCAGCATCAGCCTCTAAACAGACTTTGTGCCGGATGAATGCTGGACAGCAACTGCCATCCCCTTGTTAGGGCATCAATGGACTCAGAAATTTATACACCCATAAGTTTGACTAGCCTTATTGTAAGGCTATGAAAAGGATGATTATGGAATTAATAAACAAGGACATAGGTATCCTGCAAACTCTCAACCCAAGACAGTCTGGATCTGTCAATTGCAAATCCTGCCTACTTAACCTAATTGGCTTCTTTGAGAAGGTTACTGAAGTAATGGATGATGATAATTCAGTACTTTCCACATATCTAGACCTCACAGAGACATTCAATACCATCCCACACTCAGGTATAGTAGATAAAACATCCAAGCTAAACGTTAATCCCTGTGTAATTCATTGGATTGCAAGTTGTATCTCAAATAGAACTCAGGCAATTAGGGTGGCTCCTCTGTCTACTCCAAAAGACCTGTCACTATTGGTGTACCTCAGGGTTCAGACCTTGGGCCACTTCTATTTGACACTTACTTCTCAGAGATCAAAGCTATTGTTAAGGGATTATGGCTGACCAAGCTTGCAGATGACTGTAGACTTGGTGCCATCATAAAACTCCCCAGAAGGTCTTCCTCAGTTCAGTAGCTAGTGTCAAAATCATGGACTAAAACTAAATACCAAGAAATATATGAGTATCCTTTAGCAAGGAAGAAGTCCCCTTTAACAATCACATTGACAGCACACCCTTGAAAACTGATCCAGTAGTTAAGGACCTGGGAGCCTATGTAGACAATGAACTGTCTTTAATCACCACATAGCCACTATTGTAAGAAAATCATTTTTTATTACACAACTTAATTACCAAAGGCATTGTGTCCAGGTCTAGTGATGGGATCATTTTATTGTATTCCACACTCATCAGGCCTATTTTGGAAAATAATTCCCCCTTCAGTGTGTTCCTGTCCAAACATCTGATAAAACTTGAATGCCCACAATGCTTTCTTACTAAGAAAATAAATGGCTTAAATCAGAAAAGGTATGTGGACTGTCTCAAAGCCATGTCCCTCTTCTCACTGTCATACAGGCTACTGATTGTGACATCTGACTTGTCAATAGAGCTTCAGCAGACCTTATCCTGTCAGATGTGCTGCACATTCACAAATACAACAGGGATGTAAACATCGGCTGAAGAGATCTTAATCTCCTTTGCAACATAAGTAGAACATGTTGGAGGGATAGATACCCATCACAGAGAATAACACTTCTCTGAAATTTTCTTCCTTTCCATATTAAGCAAAGTACTTCTCTTACACTATTCAAATGTAATTTGGATTAACAGATGAGTAACTGGAAATTCACTCCTGGTTTACCACCCTTGTCTCTTATGGATAGGGGCAACAAGTAAATGTTCTAATCATGTCTTGGTTATTCATACTTAAACTATAATGGCTAAAAAAAATTCATGTTAATGTATCATTAGGCTTCTAACAATCCTCATTAATCTATAGCCTAGTAAGTGCTTATGATCCTATGAACCTATAAAATGAAAGAAAATAAGAAAGTGTTCTGCATTTACATAAAGAAACTTAAAGGTAATGCATAAGATTGTAGTGCCTACAGAAAATAGTGGTACACTATATGCTAAATCAGAAGGCATTCTCAATATCCTAGCAGACAAAATATAATTCTAACTTCAGAATCCCAGCAAATAAGATAACTACTATAGTAAACTTACAAGGTGCACCCCCAGCCATATCTCCTAATCAAGCTGAAGCAGCCTTTGGCAAAATCAGGAGCGTTAATCCATTCTACCCCATTAATAACCCAGGAATTTCTTGTATGCTACAAAACATAATGTGAGGATGAAAACTGCCTCTTGAGATGACTGCATCACTTTTTGAAATTCGGCTACAAGTGAAAAATTCTTACTGAGAGTGTGTCAAATCTTTGAATGTAAAATGTTTAAACATTGTTCATTGAAACTACTTTCACTTACAGTGGAGTTTGAATCTTTTTACACTGTTTTATGGCTTTGGAGTTGGTATATATAAGTCTGAGGGTGTGGCGGATTTCCTCCCACATGTGGGCTGTAGAGGGACTTGCCACCCTGCAATAAAAGATCTCCCCTGATGTTCACTGAAGGTAGTTTAAGAGAATAGTTTTTGAAATTTTTACATTCACCAAAACTACCTTTGGCGAGTCGAGATGAATCCATTCTAATCATCATCTGGCTCATATTTTTGTCGCTTTTTTTCTTGATACACTTTATTAATCAGCAACAATCTGCTTACATTTATTCGGATTTTGAAGTCCTAAGACACATGCTAATTAAATGGACCACTCAGATGTGAATTTGGCCAGAATGCCATTGGTAGCCCACATGGCTGATGCAATTCCAGGCCTCATATTGCAGGCAAAATGGATCAAGTCATCTGATAACCAACATTTTATCTGACACATCTGATTGAATGTTATACCTGGGGATTCAATAAACTTTGTGTAAGCTTTGTGGGAAGTCTACATAGAGTTTACATGTTTGCATGGTGAACCTTGTTTAAACATAAACAACTGAAGTTTCATGGCTAGCAACAGTGTTGTCAGCCAGGAAACCATATAAAGCAACATTGATAGCAGCAAACATGTAGACCTGTTTACTTACTGGCAAACTAGGTGTGCAGGATTGCACAGAATACCAAAATTATTACTAGGGTTAATAATCTAGCAGTGTATATGGTCCAGACACATTACAGGCAGTGTATAATGTGCAGAGTATTGTGAAATACCATTTCAGGAATTCTGTGCCAAAGTTATATAAATGATCTGCAACGGTACATGGACTGTCATTTAAAATAAAGAATCGGGGAAGTGTGTGCATTGAATAGGGACACAGATGAATTGTAGGAATGAACACAGGGAAATTGTACAGGTGAAACATCTTAATGTATAGCAGAGGAGGACATTTAAATGAAGACAGTTGTAGTAGGAACTTTAATCACACATTGACATGGTACAGTGCAGACTGCACAGCGTAAATGCATATTATGTGACTGTCATACAAGGTGAAAACAATGGAGAAGAGGTCTTTGTGATAAGAGCATCCTGACATGTACATTGGAGGGGACATCTATCAGGGATGTTATATACAATGGGGGTTAGCTGCATATTGTGACGCTGTGCAAAATGAGTTGTCAGAATATGACTGTAATGTCAGCAGAGGTCTCCATCAAGTGGAAAACATAGTTACAGGCTCATGGACAACAGTAAACTGAACCATGCACAATCATGGACAATGTCAGAATAATACAACCAGTAATCCCATGTCTCTGGAATAACGTGATTGTGAGTGATCATAGATGTTTCTGCACTAACACACTTGTAAAACTATTATGAGATATTAGCAATTTATGAGGATAATCAAGCACACCATCCTGATACTATAACATCGGCTTGAGGTGCTAGGAGGGACACTGCTATACCTGCATGTGACATTATGAATAATCTAGGCTAGTTGACAGGTGTGCATGGCATATATATGGCACAATCCACACTGTCACAAATGTAACCAATGCCATCAGTATTATCAAACAGCTGTGTATGTACCACTTGCATCACTTACTAAGCAGTCTACAACAGGACCCAGCAGACCAAACTACCAACTTCTGTCACCATAGCCTGAGAACTGGCTCAGTTTCAGTGGAGTAGAAAACAGCAGAAGTAGTAATCTCCTTGCACAAAGGTGGGCCAGCAAACAACCCTAGGAAATATGGACTTATAAGTCTAACCAATCTCATCTGCAAGGCCATTGAAAGAATCATCATGGACCTTATCAACAAGGACATAGATGACCTTCAGACTCCAGACCCAACCCAATTTGGCTTCATTAAAGGTAGATCATACTTATTCAACATAGCAGGCTTCTTCAATAAAGTCACCAAAGGGTTGCATAAAGGTAAAACAGTGCATACTGCCTCTATTGATCTGACCAAGGGTTTAAACACAATCCTTCACTCAGGTATCATTGAGAAGCTCTCCCACCTGGGGATTAACCCTTACATCAGTAGATGGTTAGCCAACTGGCTCACTGACAGAACACATACTGTGAAAGTTAGTGAATCAACCTCTACCAGTAGAGCTGTCACCAGTGGTGTACCTCAAGGATCTGTGCTGCTTCCTTTACTGTTTGGAATATATTTCTTGGAAGTCTAATCTAAAGTATACTGCCTTTGGCTTACAAAGTTTGTTGATGATTGAATATTGGGTGCAATCATTGAGTCCACCAATGATGTTTACATATTACAGGCGGGGTTAACATAGACAAACAATTGGTGCCAAAGCCACACTGTCTACAAAGAAATGCAAAAATGTGCTATTATAGGTACCTTTTGCAAAGTGGAATTCCCCGCTAATTACAGCATTGAAACATGCCCCCCTCCCCAAGCTCAAACCTAGTGGTGTAAGTCCTGGGAACACAGGTAGTTAGCAATCTGAACTTCAACCACCAAGTTTCCACAGCTGTAAGGAAAGCCTTCTATATTGTGCACTTCTTAAGTCAGATCACAATATCCAGGTGTGAGGAAGTTATAACACCACTGTACTTGAACCTCATCAGAACACTAATAGACTTCAATACTTTCCTTTGCATGTACCTTACCAGACACCTGCAGCAGCTGGAGAGACCACAGTGGTTTCTCAACAAGAAAATACATGGCCTACAAACCATGGCATGACGCATATGGATAGGCTGAAAACCCTGTTACTATACTCTGTATCATATAGGATGGGGTGACTTGTGCCTAGTCTACAGGCCAGTCTCTGACCCAACCCTGATGGAAATCTGCAAATCTAATGGCTCAAGAGTATCTCACCCTAGGGATGTTAATCTATCCTGTGACATTAACAGGACAAGTTTGAGAGACAGCTATAGCTTATGACATCAGCAGAGTCTGTTGAGAGGAAGATGGGCATAGCAGTGTCTGACATGCTGGTGTAAAATTATTTCTCTAATGTCAAGAACACACACACACACACACACACACACACACACACACACACACACACACACACACACACACACACACAGCAGTTGACTGCAGTGAGAAGAGAATCCCTACCTATCTAACTACACTGACTAGAGACCTCCATATTTAATGCAAGTGCCACAGCACAAGTTTGACTTGGAGAGTTTTGGACATTTTATAAGTGATGACAATCTGGTGAGAGAAAAATGGTAATAGCTGTGTCCAACATGCTGATGTAAAATGCTCTCTCTCTAATGTCAAGCAAGTGCACAAACACACACACGCACACACACACACACACACACACACACACACACACACACACACACACACACACACACACACACACACACACACTGACTGTAGTGAGATTAGAACCCCTATCACACTAATTAAAGTACACTGACTAGAAAACACAGCACTTTACACAAGCTCCATGGCACAACTCTGACTTTTACGAGGTTGTAGGACAATTTATAGTGGATGACATTAGCACTAGATGTTGGAGAGAAGATGTTGGGTGGCCTGCATGAAATGAATGTGTAGGCATGTACAACTGTCAAACTATTGGTGCTTCATGGGTTTGGAGTGGTAACTGCAGGATACACACTTATGCTCTTCTGAGTAGACAGACACCCACACACCCCCACCATTTGAAGAGAAAACAGAACCCCTACCTATCTAAGAGCATGGACTAGAGAACTCAGTAGTTTACACAAGTACCACATCACAAGTCTGACTTTTACAAGGCTGCAGGACAACTTATAGTGGATGACATTAGTATTGGATGTTGAAGAGAAGATGTTGGGAGGCCTGCAGGAAATGGATAACTAGCCAAGTCCAACTGTCAATATATTAAAGTTCTGCATGTTACCAAACTGATGAATGTGCAATATGTTTTCTGTTGTGTTTCCAATGTGCATACATACTTTACAAACTATATGCAAACAGGTGTCCACATTATCATAACTATTTGAAAATCTGAATCTGAATTGTCATTATAAAGATGTGCATGGTATATAAGAAAGCATTTGTTATTTATTTCTGCAGTGTAGTTGATATATTTGTGAACAAATTATGAGACATCAAGGTTGCAGTGCATGGGAGGTAGTAACAGATGGCTGCATTGCAAATATCTGTTATTTTCTTAGAGAGGGCCTTTCTTTTGTTTGGGTTTTCACATGAACTTTTATGGCATGAAGACGAAATGGACAGTAAACAAAAGTAAAACATATTGTCCACTTTGCATAGCGTACTGCCAAGCAGAGTGCTTCTGCAATCGATGGCAAAGTGTTTGCACATGCGAGATACACATTTATACTGCTTTCCCTGTTTACTTGCAATTAAACGGTGAGAAAAATGAGTCACATTGATAAAATTATGAGAGTTCTGAGTAGTGCATGTATGAGACACATCTGCTGTTTAGCTGGCTCTTTGTAGCAGGAGTACACGCACTGACACATTTCATTTAGAGCCCAGATGATATAGGGTTCAAATCCAAGTGTATGTAACAGTTTCAAATGAGTAGTGATAATGTAATGAAATAATTATTTATACTAAATTCAATGTGTGTTAGTGTGTGTTACCTTAGTGCAGTGTGTTTAAGCAGCATTGTTTAGAGGTAACTACACCACAAAAGAGTTGTTCATCATCACTTGGCATTGGTGCATGATGGCAAACTCCACTCAAACAAAGAGGCCAAAAACTGAAGGGCTCCATTGCTTGTTTATTTAATATGTGTTGTGTGTGATTCTATTTTTTTGACCTGTTTAAAGGTGTTAAAATTTTATCTCTCCCCCTTTTTTAGATCTGTGTCCTGGGCCTTCCTATCCTGCCACCCTTCCACTCCTGCATTAAACCGGCTATCTGCCCAACAGCCAGCTTCATCCGTACTCATTAATTACCAAAAATGTATGTTCCTGAGTGAACTATTACATTTTTTTTGTAAAAGAAATTGTTAATTGCCTTGCCCACATTTCTCTGCAGCACATTGTCAAGCTGTACTAGCTCCCCAGTGAGGTATCTGCTGCAAACATACTTCTTAACTCCTCCCTTCCTCTTGCTATCTC
The DNA here is from genome assembly GCF_019279795.1 of Protopterus annectens. NCBI lineage: Eukaryota > Metazoa > Chordata > Ceratodontiformes > Protopteridae > Protopterus > Protopterus annectens. The sequence goes on along the minus strand of NC_056736.1, from coordinate 437,798,568 downwards.
CCTCAATAGCTTTTCACTTTAATCTTATCTCCATATTTCCTCAACCCTGACAATAACATTTATTACCTTATACTCTCTTACCTGCATCTAGTCCACCTCTACTCCTACTGTAACTGTAACTACAACCTATACCCCCACCCCCTCCCTCCTCATCTCACTCTTATTAACCACTGTCCCTTAGCCCATTTTCCCCTCACTTATTCCCTCTCCCCCTCTTTCACTCTGTCCTGTTAACTGAAAACTACTTACAGCTAAACCTCAACTTTCTCATTGTGATCCTCAATTCCCCCCAACACTACACTGTTTCTTTCCTTATCCGGACTGCTCACCTTGCTGATTGTTTCTGAAAGGCACACTGAGTTGCTTCTGGTCCATCCCACTCCTTTCGCCCTTGCTACGAACAGGCTCACTCTGGTCCCCTACCCTACCCCCATTCCCATCCTGTCATCTTTTAATTTATACTCTATCCCCATTAGCTACACCTTCCCCCACCAGCACTTCCCACCAATTACATAACTGCTCCCTATTCCCCTCCCTTCCACACCCCTGTCTTTTCCCATCACACATTAATCAGCTGCATACGACCTGGCAATCACATACCATCTCAATTCCACAAGACATCATCCATGGCCTAATTCTACCTAAGCATCCCATTACTTATTCTGGTCACCCACCTCTCTTCTTATCACACCACACTACACTATATACCTATGTTCCACTACTCTATCCTATTCCTCCTTCAACCTTACAACAACCTACTCCTTTTACATTTCCCCTTCTCTCTTCACTTCTACCCACTTTCATCACTATAAAGTAAAAACTCTCTCATTCACCTACTTCTTCTTTTGGCTGCTCCCATTAGGGATCACCACAGTGGATCAACTGTTTCCATTTCTTCCTGTTCTCTGCATTGTGCTCTGTCCCACCAACCACCTGCATGTCCTCTGTCACCACATCCATAAACTTTATCTTAGGCCTTCCTTTTTTCCTGTTACCTGGCAGCTTCATCATTAGCATCTTTTTCCCAATATACTCTGCATCCCTCCTCAGCACATGTCCAAACCAACGTAATCTTGCCTCTCTGGCTTTGTCTCCAAACCTTCCAACCTGGGCTGACCCTCTAATATACTTATTCCTAATCCTGTCCACCCTCATCACACCCAGTGCAAATCTTAACATCTTCAACTCTGCCACGTCAAGCTCTGACTCCTGCCTTTTTGTCAATGCCACTGTCTCCAACCCATATAACATAGCTGGTCTCACTACCCTCTTGTAGACCTTCCCTTTCACTCTTACTGGTACTCGTCTGTCACAAATCACTCCTGACACTCTTCTCCACCCACTCCATCCTGCCTGTACTCTCTTCTTCACCTCTCTTCCATTCTCACAATTACTCTGAACTGCTGATCCCAAGTATTTAAACTCATCCACCTTCACCACCTCTACTCCCTGCATCCTCACCATTCCTCTATCCTCCCTCTCATTCACACACATATATTCTGGCTTAGTACTGCTGACCTTCATTCCTCTTCGCTCTAGAGCATATCTCCACCTCTCCAGGGTCTCCTCCACCTGTTCCCTACTCTCACTACAGATCACAATGTCATCTGCAAACATCATAGTCCACGAGGACTCCTGTCTGATCTCGTCTGTCAACCTGTCCATCACCATTGCAAATAAGAATGGGCTCAGAGCTGATCCTTGATGTAATCCCACCTCCACCTTAAACGCATGTCACTCCCACCGCAGACCTCACTGCTGTCACACTACCCTCATACATATCCTGTACCACTCTTACATACTTCTCTGACACTCCCGACTTCCTCATAAAATACCACAACTCCTCTCTAGGCACCCTGTCATATGCTTTCTCTAAGTCCACAAAGACACAATGCAACTCCTTCTGACCTTCTCTGTACTTCTCCATCAAAACTCTCAGAGCAAACATCGCATCTGTAGTGCTCTTTCCTGGCATGAAACCATACTGCTGATCACTAATCATCACCTCCCTTCTTAACCTAGCTTTCACTACTCATTCCCATAACTTCATGCTGTGACTGATCAATGTAATCCCTCTGTAGTTACTACAGCTCTGCACATCACCCTTATTCTTAAAATAATTCTCATTCACCTACAACACTAGCAAATTAGTTACTACAGCTCTGCACATAACTCTTATTCTTAAAATAATTTTCATTCACCTACAACACTAGCAAATTAAAACTACTCCTCTAAAGTCCCAAACCTCACCACCCACATCATACTGCCTTTGTCAAGTCAACTATACTCCTAAGTGGAGACATTCACCCCAACCCCGGATCCTCTCCCTTCTCATCAAACACTGTCACACACCTTTCCTCATCCATGCCTCCTGCCATCACTCCACTCCTTTCTTCTCACCACACCCTACATAAAACCCTAGACTTATACTCAATTAATATCCAATGTCTCATCAACAAAACCACGGATTTACACCCCTGGATAGCCCAACACTCCCCTCATATTTTAACCCTAACTGAGACCTGGTTAAAACCACACATAGCATATAATGAAATATTACCCCCTGGTTACAATATCTTCAGATTAGATAGACAAACAAGAAAAGGTGGTGGTGTAGCAGTCCTATATTCTGAACTACTCAACCTCTCCCCCTTACACATAACCTTACCAAACTTCCAACCCACTGAAATACTTGTATTAAACTGTCATCGTAACTCCCACAAAAAACTCACCATAGCCACACTCTGTATCCCCCCAGGTAATAATATCCTCATCTAGAAAATGTACTTTCATGACTGACTGACAATATCCCCTTTGAAACCATCATTCTGGGTGATGTTAACATAGAGTGGACCAAGCACATGTCCAACTTCCCCAGTATGTGCATAAACCTGCATGGCTTCAAACAAATTATCACATCCCCCACTCATATTAATAAAACTAGTGGTGCTACTACTATTCTGGACTGGATACTAACTTCTGACCCTGACCGCTACCACAGCCCCTCTACCCTGCCTGACTCCCTCAGTGATCACCTCCCCATCCGCATACAAAGATACTCTCTTCCTTCAGCTAGAGCTCATATATACCACGACTGTTGTAAACTATCATCATCCAATAACAATTCCTTTAATCAAAAACTTGCATCTATTAACTGGACCTTCCTTTATCACCTTCTACTGAATGAAGCAGTGGAGATCTTTAACCAGACATTCCTCAACAGTTTAGACTCACTCGCACCCCAAAGAAAAATCAGGATTAAAGCCAACCATGCTCCTTGGTTAACAAAGGAGACATGCTCACTCATGCACAAAAGGGATAGTATCTGGAAAGCCTGGCAAAAAAAAAAAAACAAATCCCATACCCTACAGCTAAGCTATAAAGAAACTAGGAACTATACCAAAAAGCATGTTCAACTTGACAAGAGCAATTTTTTATAAAACAGCTCAAGCTAATCACCTCTCCAAACCTAAAAAAATTATTATCCACCATCAACAATATCCTTCACCCCAGTAATCCCTCTACCCCACACCCATTCATCAATAAGTCTCCACTAGAAACTGCCACCCTGTTCAATAACTACTTCATAGACACCATTCACAAGCTAACTCCCTTAGACCATAATTCCATTTCACAAGACTCTCCTCCCCTTCTACCAACACTATTAAAACCCCATTCTCTTTTAAACAAGTCTCCATCTCCTATATCACATCTCTTCTACATAAACTTAAACCTGGCTCTCCATCTGCTGATAAACTACCCCCCTTTCTCAAACTTGTTGCCAAATACATAGCATTTCCCATCTTCATACTAATAAATAGATCTATTCTAGAAAGCACTCTACCTACATCTGGAAGTCCTTCTACACTGTACCATTGCACAAAGGAGGTAACTCAACTGACCCCTCTAAATAGCCATCCTACCTCCTCTCTCTAAAATCCTATAAAAGTGGGTCCACTCCAAACTCCTTAAATACCTAATACAAGAAAACCTTTTAACCCCCACTCAACATGGTTTGCAGCTTAACCACAGCACTGCCACTGCTCTCCTATCCTTTATTCATACAGTTGCTGATGCCAGAGACAAACACCTACTTGTATCCTGTCTCTTCCTTGACATATCCAAAGCATTTTATATGGTGTCACATCACAAACTACTAACTAAACTAACTAAACTTAACCTCTCTTAAAAACAGAACTGAACTACATGAATCCAGCTGGATAACCAATTTGAGAGCCAACCGTCCACCAGGTCTCAATAGTGTTGCCCCATTAAAACCTATGCTGAAAGCAAGAAAAATGAGTGCAGCTTCCAGAAAGGAATCTTAATGGATAAATGGATAATTTATGGCAATGGAATATAAGAGCTGCGATCTATTCTATGCTTTGCCAAGTTGTTCTGCGAATATATTTACATCATTTGCAGTTTAATTATCTGAGGCAGAGACTGGTAAATACAAGGAAAGCTGCAGCAGTGATTACCTACAATACCCTTTCTGGTGCAACCTTATTATTATGGCAATGGAATACAAGAGCTAAGAATTATTTTTATTATTTTTATGCTTCGTCAAGTTGTTCTGCGAATATATTTACATCATTTGCAGTTTAATTATTCAAGGCAGAGACTGATAAAAACAAGGAATGCTGTAGCAGTGATAACATTCTTTGTGGTGCATTATTTTATGCTGAATCTGTGACCAGACAGTATTTTCTATAAAACAAGGAGCAAATGGCTAAGAATACTTCAGATGGCATAGAGTATGTTACTCTGAAAACTACATGGATACATGTATTAATTCACTATACTGTGTAATACATGTATTAATTCACTATACTGTGTAATACGCACATAATAGGAATTTATATGCAAGCGCACCAATGCTATTGCACGTATAAAACTGTATCATATGTGCTACTTGCTTCTGTGAAGTACTGCATATTGTTGAATGAACTAAATAACAATATGTTCTAGCAACCAAAGGAATTCAGTCCTTTCGATGCTATTGGATAGCTACATTGTGTCTGGAACACTGATTGGTTTATTCTGTTGGTTTATTCTGTCTTTAAATTCAGGGTGAGCACAGTTAAGACATATGATCTGATGAAGGCTAGTAAGCCGAAAGCGCTTATCAGGGAATTTTACTGTGCTCCTCTTTTTGTTGTTTTTACTGAAGATTAAAGTTTGTTTTTAACATTTTTACAGCTCTGGTGGAACCAATGATTTTTTCCTACTACATTTCTGCATTTATGCTTGAAGCCTTCAGCAATACAGCTACGTTTTCTTCATTTTAATTGGTTTTCTACCTGTATTGCACATGGCTGAGAATCTGCGGAACACTAATTTGATATCTAAAGAGAAGATGAAGAATTCCTCAGTGCTATCTGAGTTTGTTGGTGAGCTCAATAATCCTTTGATACAATTGAATCTTGGAAATGAGACTGTTGATTATAGCACGTCTAACAATGAAGAAACAGATTTTTATACCATCTTTCATGAAGTGGAAAATGCTGCCTTTAAATTTAAAAGGCTTCAATGGCAGCAATTCCACTTAGAGGCCTGTATACATCATAAAATTGTCCTCAGAGGCATGAGAGTGAAATGTTTTCCTACTTATGGCAATACCTATCTGGATTTACTTGCACAATGGCAGGCTATTAATCTGGATACGAGCATAAAATACATGAATTTGTTAATTGAGTATTTTAGACCAGAAGAAGAGAAAGTTGCACTTAGCATCAAGAATAAACAAGCAGAGCTAGAAAATATGCCTCTAGTGGAGGCCTCTATTCGTAAAGTGGAAACGTTACAGTTTAACTTAAGTGTCTATGACACCAAACTTAAAGAGCAAAAAACTAGGAAATTAGAATGTGACTACCAAGATTTCAAACAAGGGCACATCTTTGAATGGCCTAGGAATGATGTAGAAGAAAGAACAGGAAATAGAAATTTTGGCAAAAGACCTTATGATGGGATATGAAGGAGAAGATAAGTTACTATCTCCACTACCAATGAAGAAATACTACCGTCTGCCAGCCAAAGTAATAAATCTGATTCTGGACAAGAGGAAAGGAATTTTGCAATTCCAGAGATAGATATAAGGGAGGCTAGTACTAGCACGGCATCACAGGTAATGACAGAAGTGCATTCTGAATCCACATTTGACTCTGCATCAGGGACTAGACCAAAGGAAAGATTGATGCATTGCCCTTACAATTGGCCCTTGCCAGTTTTTGTGAAACAACAGCCCCAAAGGAATGCAAAAGGAATGAGTCAAGAGAGCAAAAGGAAAAAATCAATGATGTGACCTATGAAAAATCAAGTCTGGTAGTAAATATTTCTCAGATAGAACTTAGTTCAGAGGAAAAATCATTACTGAACAAAGGCCTCAGTTTTATACCTGCACTAGCCTCTGAACTTCGTGAATTTGTAACAGACATCAGGATGTTTGCTAGGAATGTGACCTTAAAATCTATATTTGGAACTGAAACCAATGGGAGAAAAGCTTGTTATAAAAAGACAAGTGACTTTAATCCGATCAATCATCCTACAGTTGAGTTATTTTCTCAGCTATGTGAAGACAAAGTAGCTAAATCCAGAGAAGAGAAAAAAGGAACAGGATGATACTTCAATTTAACCTCAAAAGAAAAGGAAGCTCTGAATAGTTTAAGGAAGAGGACTGATATTGTTATCAAACCAGCGGAGAAAGCAGGAAGTATGGTAGTGATGGATGTTAAGTGGTATAGGAATAGAATGCATGGGATGCTACAAGATGGACAAACCTACCAAACATTAAACAGAAGGGAAGTATAGACAATGATTAATAGGTTTCGTAATAATCTGTATGAACTTCTGATGGAAAAATGTCTTACTCATGAACTTGCAGACTACTTTGAAACTGAATATCCCACCATACCTAGTATTAGTGGTCTCCCAAAACTGCACAAAGATGACCGTAATACACATTTACGTCCTATTGTTGCTGGTAGAGGGTGGATCATTGAATCTTTGTCTGTATATATAGAAAATGAATTGAAAAAAGATTTGCCTAAAGCTGAAGCAGTATTAAAAGACACTGGATCTTTTCTGATGGATTTATAAAACCCAAGGCAGAACTGCGGGTAATGAGATCTTGCTAGTCACCATGGACATTACCAGCCTTTTTACGGTCATTCCCAATGAATATGGGATAGAGGCAATTTGCTCCTTCCTTCATTAAGCAGGGTTCAATGCTGATCTCATATGCCTGTTGTTGGAACTTGTATTGGAAACTAATGTTTTTGTTTCCGGTTCGGAATTCTTTCTACAGACATGGGGGGTAGCAAAGGGTGCCCCCTGTGCAAACAGCTATTCAAACTTGGTATTGGCCCAATGGGAAAAAGAGAAGGTTATGAGTCATTGTAACCCATGGTATAGTCATCTGAAGTGTTATGGCCATTTTGTGGATGACATCTTTATCCTATGGGAGGGTAATGAAAGCCAACTGGATGAATTCACTGAATATCTCAATCATAGTATGGGATTTTTGGAATTCAAAGTTAAATCTTCGAGAGAGACTATTGATTTCTTGGATGTGAAGATCAGTATTCATGCCGACTCGAGTCTGAGTATCAGTATATATACAAAATCAACCTGGAGAAACCATTATTTTCATTGGTCAAGCATGCATCCTGGCCATGCCTTTAATAATATTTTTGAAAACCAAGCAATAAGGATCTCTAGGCTCTGCACAAATGACCAAGAGTTTGATTCAGAATATCTGAATTTGCAATCTAACCTAGACGTAAGGGGTTATGGTGCAAAAAAACTAATAAAGGTGAATGAACAAGATGACATTCGGGATGGAAGAGGCCAACCATATTTCTCCAACCAAGGACCAGATTTACATAAGAAGAAACGAAACCAAGGATTCAAAAAAATCAGCTTACCTACAATTTAACTTATAGTATAGATAACAAGAGAGTATGTGGCATTATCAGAAGGTTTTGGCCCATACTCACTGCTGATGAAAAACTTAAAGATATTGTTTGTGAGTCACCTCAATTCACCTTCAAGAATAAAAATAATCTAAAAAGACTACTTTGTAATAAAGATGGCACTGCTGAATAAGAAATGTCAAATAGAAAGGGTACTTATAGGTGCCATAGATGTAAAGCATGTAATCACTTGGATAGTGACAATACGTTTATTTATACATCCGGGCATGAACCATATCTACAGTTTTAATACATATGCAAGCTGCAATACACAACATCTAATTTATCTTGCTTGCTTTACACTAGTACTGCTTTTTACATAGGCAAAACAGATCAGCTTTTTAAAAATCGGATCCTGCGTCATCTTAGAGATATTAAGAAATTGGATCTCACAAATGCTCTTGCAGCGCATGTTGCCAGCAATCCCACCCACTGCTTTAAATTCAGAGCGGTGGAAGTAATTCCCATGAGCTTATGAGAAGGGGATATTAAAAACAGAACTGAACTACGTGAATCCAGCTGGATAACCAATTTGAGAGCCAACCGTCCACCAGGTCTCAATAGTGTTGCCCCATTGAAACCTATGCTGAAAGCAAGAAAAATGAGTGTAGCTTCTAGAAATGAAGATTAATGGATAAATGGATAATTTATGGCAATAGAATATAAGAGCTGAGATCTATTCTATGCTTTGCCAAGTTGTTCTGCAAATATATTTACATCATTTTCAGTTTAATTATCTGAGGCAGAGACTGGTAAAAACAAGGAAAGCTGCAGCAGTGATTATCTACAATACCCTTTGTGATGCAACCTTATTATTATGGCAATGGGATACAAGAGCTATGAATTATTTTTATTTTTATGCTTCGTCAAGTTGTTCTGCAAATATATTTACATCATTTCCAGTTTAATTATTCAAGGTGGAGACTGATAAAAACAAGGAATGCTGTAGCAGTGATAACACCCTTTGTGGTACATTATTTTATGCTGAATCTGTGACCAGGCAGTATTTTCTAGAGAACAAGGAGCAAATGGCTAGGAATACTTCAGGAGGCATAGAGTATGTTACTCTGAAAACCACATGGATACATGTATTAATTCGCTATACCGTATAATATGCACATAACAGGAATTCATATGCAAGAGCACCAATGCTATTGCACTTATAAAACTGTATCATATGTGCTACTTGCTTCTGTGAAGTACTGCATATTGTTGAATGAACTGAATAGCAATATGTTCTGGCAACCAAAGGAATTCAGTCCCTTTGATGCTATTGGTTAGCTACAGGACAAGAAATTTGTAGATTGGATATTTGAAGGCATAAATATGATTGGCTATAACAAGAAGCAGGATTTATGCTGTATGCAAATCATTAACTTTGTTGCTATTAGTTAGTTCTGCCACTAGGATACCAGACATTTGAAACCTTGAGATACAATAAAGATTGGCTCACAGCAAGACACAGGAGATATGCTGTATGCAAACTAATGAGTTTTCATTGGTTATGACTATGTGTCTGGAACATTGATTGGTTTATTCTGTTGATTTATTCTGTCTTTAAATTCAGGGTGAGCACAGTTAAGACATATGATCTGATGAAGGCTAGTAAGCTGAAAGTGCTTATCAGGGAATTTTACTGTGCTCCTGTTTTTGTTGTTTTTACTGAAAATTAAAGTTTGTTTTTAACATTTTTACAGCTGTGGTGGAACCAAGGATTTTTTCCTACTACTTGTTTATACATAAGTGTGAAGGCCATCTAAGTCCAGCTAGCACAATTATACTTACATAGTAGATAATAAATATACTTTCAGTCATACATCTGAGCCTTCAAATAAAAGTAAGGATGTCTTATTCTTCACACATATAATTCATATGAGCTGCACTGCTATGCATAGTTATTATCTGTACTTATATTTAAAGTGTTATAAGTGATATTTAACATAAAGTGAAATGGAACAACAGTAAAATGTTGGGAATTTACTGTATTAGAACCCGGGACTACATGCATTGTAGCCCTACACTTACACCTGTTGCCACAAGAACACTGAAATAACACTTGGATATTTTCCTGTTCATTATTAGAAACTGAATTGTAACAACAGTAAAAATATGTTGAACTTCCTGTATTAGGACCCAAGACCATCAGTATTATAGCCATACACTTACACCTACTGCCACAGGAATAGTTAAATAAGAGTTGGATATTTCCCTAGCCACCACACAACACTTAGCATGTTTGTGTGGTGCCCAACACACTTAATACAATTTATCTGTTTTGAAATTGCCTACTGTCTGCTGCCTCTCTGCAGGGGTTCTAGGTCTGCAGGTGTTGAGGAAGCTTGCTAGCTGCTGCACAATGTCACTAAGCAGTGAAGCAAAAAATACAACAATGGATCCTTTTTGAAATTTAGAATCTCTTTGTCTTGTCTGCAGGTGTTCTGTCTGCTTCCTGCGTGTGCTATTAGCCCAGGTTTGCATAATGGTAAGCATCATGCAAGTGAGATAAGCAAAGCTAAATGTGTTTTAACCTGATGATCAGTGTTTATTAGGTGTCATTCTTAAAAGAAAAAAGCAAGAACTTGAACACCGATGTACACATAATATATGCTGTGTGGATCAATGTGCTTAGCAGATGTGCTACACACATATGTGATTCACAGGTGTATTTGATGCACTGATTATCAAAAAAGTACATTACATGACATTTAGTGTGTGTATCCTTTTCCCATGTTGGAGCTAAGCTACACATCACACAAATACTGGCATTAAAAAATAATAAAAAGAAAGAAATCTATAAAATAAATAACACTACAAGATATGTGTTAGTACACATGAAAGACCTTTACACAAATATAAATTTGAACTCTCACACCAATGAACCTTCACAACACAGTTTAAGGGTGTCTTATCTGTCTTTGCCACAGAAACAGCTTTGCAGCAGAGAATGAAAATCATTCTGCATACAAGCAAGCTCAAAACCATCCACAATATCAACAAGACATATGGCACTTGTACACTTCTGATTTGTTTGTACATGTGTCAGTTTCAGATGTAGTGCAATGAGTGATCACCATTTCTATTGTTTATATGATGTTCAATCTTCTCTTATCTGAGCAGTAATCTGAGACATGCAGTCTGTAAGGCATTTTGAATCATTGTCCTCAAAATGTTAGAGAATATTAAATGGCAATAATATACAGTTTTCAACCAATGCATGGGAGGTTAGATGTTACTGAATTGAAACTGTGACATGTGTGCTGCTTACTTACTTTTAAAACTTTGAAACAATTACTTCTACAGTTTGTAAGTCTAACCTTGCTGACACACCCACTGGAGGTAAGGGAGTATGATTCCTTCTCCCAACCAGTAATCATTCACAGTTGCAATCCATTAGCAACAAACACTGAGGGAAGGCCTGTACTGTGCCACATCTACAACCCTGAGCATTTGCCTGGAGCACCTATGGGAATGTGCCTGTGTCTCTATGATGGCCCTAAACATATTTTGAGTGGCATGGTAAAAGACAGCTGCACCAGGTGGAGGAGGGCAGCAGGCCCCCTCCGAGCACTCCTATCAACCTTCCTGCATGACACCTCACCCACACTTTGGCTACGGTCAGAGTCAACAGGCACTGAAGCTGCAGTAGCCACACTTCCCTGATCAATGGCCTCACCCTCCACCTGTCCAATATCTGACAGCTCACTGGAATGGGTAGGCATAGGCCTACTGGCTGTGTCTGATGGAATGACAGGGAATGGCTGAATGTCAACCTCAGTGTCAGATTCAACCTCTGTATCTCCTGACTGTGCCTCAGTTTGGCCACCATCATCATCAGAGTCTGCGGATACACTGACATATGGTGGCAGATGGCCCACACTCCCACTGTCATGATTACCTGTGATAAAAAGTAACAGACACAGGAACAAATTAATACTTACTCTATTATAGTCCAATATATGCTAACAAAGTAACAGTGCTGCCACTACTACAGATAGTACAGCAATACACACAACAAGCCTGACATCAACAGCACACAGTAAAATACTTCATTAAATTGCTTGGCAGTGCTGACATAAAAATGTTTGGCATACTCCTCTGTAATCCAGATCATTCTGGAAGAAGTTAAGCAAGAGGTAAGGGCAACATCATCACAATTAACAGTAACATATGGGGTAATACTCTTACCCCTTCATATGTCCATTAACTATACTTTCAACAAGAACATAGCTGTCAACTCCAGGCCTAAGCTAATAACTGTAGCAATCATCAACACCCCCCTAAAAAAAATACATGTGACACAGAAGTAACTTATTGATTTCAGTTGCTTTACAATACAACAGTATTCAGCTGTTGAGGTACCAAAGCCTACCTGGAAGCTTCACCTGGGACATGCTTGCTGTTTCTGAAACTGTTGCTCCAATATCCAGGACATGCTGTACATCACTTCCCTGGCAACTGTCTGTATCCCTGATATTGGCCAGGAAGTCTTCATTGCACATTAGTAGTGGTTCCATAGGAGGCCTTCCCCTGATAACCATCTGGTCACTGCCCACTGCAACTGCTCTCCTCCATGCAGATTTGATTATGTCAGTGACCCACCACATTCACATCAATTATCTGGTACCATTTTTGCATTTAAGTGCTATATCTCCCCACCCCCTTTCCAGCAGAAAAGCAGCATGCTGCCTAAACACATCTGCTATCACCTGGTTCTCAGCATCAGTGAAGGGGATCTCCATTCTCTGGGTGGCAAACTTCTAGATGTCCAAAAAGACAACAGAAGGATAATACACATAAATATCACATAACTACAAAATAATTGTTTCCAGATAAAATAAAAAAGGTAACTATTCAGTATTACCCCCCCCCCCGGAGAAATATACAAAAGTTTAAGATGTGAAATATGAACAACAGGCAGGACGCAAAACAAGGAGAGCAACAAGAGCAACATATCCTTGTTTGTGCCATAACAGTAACTCATCTTTGCTCCCCCCACCAAAGAACATTCTATACTTGTTTGTGCCATAACAGTAACTCACCTTTGCTCCTCACCAAAATATCAGTCTATTCTTGTTTGTGCCATAACAGGTGCTCACCTTTACTAACACTCAAAAAGATCAGTCTATCCTTGTTTGTGCCATAACACTAACTCACCATTGTCCCCCAAAAGAACATGCAAATGATACATTTTGCTAACAAAGTATCTTTGAAATGCTAAAAGTGCTATCAAATGAACTACCCATGAAACATTTGTACACATTTATCAAACAGCATTCCATTTTCATGCATTGCCAATGTATACCTCTGAAATGGCTTGACAAACATGCCCATGCCATCAGTATACTTCTAACTAATGCGTGCAGATAAAAGTGTAAAAGACTTTGCTTCAGATTTCTCTTAAATACATTCCAGAATATACAGTATGCAGCTGACAAAAATGGAAGCATACCTTCTGAAGTTCAGTACTCCTCTGTACAGATACAGCCTGAAAAAATAGTGTATATGTAGTCTTCCCAATGCAACCAAGTCTACTCACAATCAGATTGCCTAGCTACATGGTTGCCTTTTTATATGGTGTAGATTCAGGGCTGTAAGCAAGGTAAAGATGCAAATGAGGTGTGAACTCATTAGAATTGCTGAATCCCAAATACTTGGATCCATGTATGAGATGTACACATAGTGCAGGCACTCCTTCAGTGTTTGTGTTTAATGGATTGCAACTGTGAATGACTACTGGTTGGGAGTAGGAAAACACAACAGCACTGCAAGCTGCTCTACTTCTACTCGGTGGGTCAGATTCGATCTACAAAGTGTTAGATGTAAAGTTCAAAATGTAATTAAGCAGCACACAATCCACATGTTGTGCTCCTTAACATCCAACATGCCCTTCATTTGTTGGCAACTGCATATGATATTATTTCCACTTAATATCTTCACACATTTTAAGGCTAATGATATAGAATGGCTTACACACTGCATGTCTCAGATTACTGGTCAGATAACTGAAGAATGACCAACAAACACAGAAATGTAAGGTAGAGCTGTATATTTGCAAGCAATAATCATAAAAGGTTGTGTGATCAATAGGTGCACTACATCAAAAAATAAATGTACATAAACACTTGTATGGTTTGACATCACCGTAGATGCTGTTGCAATTGGTTGTATGCAGATTGAGTTCAGTTCTTTGCTGCAAAGTTGTTTGTGTGACAAAGAGGAATAAGGCACATATCCTGTGCTCTGAAGGTGCATTGGAATGAGAGCTGAAATCTAGATTTATGTAGACATATATTTTCCTGTGAGTATGTCATATACATTGATTTTCCTCATTTCAACTACTTGCCCTTTTTTTCTTTTCTCCTTTTCTGTCTTTGTTTGTCTATTTTTTGGGGGGAGCAGTATTTGTGCAACGTGGTATGTAGTGCAATCATAGGAATGGAGGAAACAAATGGTGGGTTTGGCTGTGCTTATCTCATTTGTGCAAAGCAAGATGGTGTGCAAACTGGACAATTGGACCATCCAGGAAGCAGGCAGGACCCAGACATCCAAAAATAGAAACCGGATGCATTCAATTAATACTATTGAGGATTGCGCACACCCACTAGGCAGCATTGCATGATGGTTAACAGCGAGAGCTTAAGAATGATTAGTAAAATAAGGAATGTCATGTAACTAGTCCTGTGACAGCAGGTGTAAGTGTAGGGCTGGAGTACAGATAGTCCTGGGTTCTAGTATACAGTGTGTAACCTTCTTTTTACTGTTGTTACATTCCAGTTTATAGCAATAAACTGTAACATAGACAGCTGTTATTTCAACCTTCTTGTGGCAAGAGATGTAAGTGCAGGACTGCCATATACATGGTCTTGGGTTGTAATATAGGATAATCCATACACTTTTAATATTGTTCCACTTCCCATTATAGTCACTGTCACTTATAACACTTTAGATAATGGCTCTGATATTCATTATATGTATGAAGGATGATACAGTATTATTGTGTCAGTTATTTATTTATTTATTTAGCTATGTATTATCACATTTATTATCTAATGTATACTTGTGGGTGTAATGTGTACTAAATTTTTGTAAGAATAATGCTGCTATGTGAACTTGCATGGCCTTCACATTTGCCAAATACACATACACAACTGCCTGTAAATTCAATAACCTTGCAATTGCAATAATTTAATTGAATTCCTCACTACACAACTGCTTATAAATCCAATGACCTTGCTATTGCAATAATTGAATTGAATTCCACACTGCTTCCACTGCTGCTTTCTCTTACCATCAGGCAAATGCAGTACTCAGGGGTGTGCACTCCCGAGCAATGCATTTGTGTGATGGTAAGCGAAGCACAGCAGTGCCAAGCAGTGTGCACACTCCAGTAAGCATGATAACTGCAATTGGCAGGAAACATCAGTCTCCATTGCTCTAAATCTGCTGGTAGGCATGCCAGGTGTTTGCAGGGAAGGTGCCAGGTTTAGGCCACAGAGGATGGGAGTCCAGGAGTCCAGGATATTGAATGGACTCCTAGTTAAGAACCAGGACCAAAGGCTTCTGCAGGGGGACCATTCTGGCTCCTAGAACATGTCTGAGGCTTGAGATAGTTTAACACAGGCTGCATCCAGTGTTACGGGTATCACACACACTGGATAGCAATGTAGGCATAATTTCAATGACCAACAGAGGAGGAAGAGGTATACATGACTGTTGGACTGAGGAATTTAGGACACAGGACATCCCACACCTGTGTAAGTATCAACTACACAGAGTGCTTGTATGACTTAGAAAGTTGAATATAGGCAAGATTGTTACGCATAATGGTGTTCTGTTCTTTTTTGTTTTTTCCACAACTGCCAGTGATCAGGAGTGCAATGTCAGAACCTATGGGTATAGATTGGCAAGAATGAGGAAAGCATGTGGTGTGTATGCAGCAGAAGAGTACTGTTATTGTAGCATTAAAAGTTAAAGATAGCTTTTTTTGGTATTTTATAGAGTTGTATCAAATTGAGCATGCATTTCCTAACTGTAAAAGCAGGTATGCATGCATTAGTCCATAGCACAAACCAATTGTAAGAGTCCAATATTAGACTTCACTCAGATGTTTTGGGTTCAAATACCACACTTCACAACTATACAATACTGTTATTTCTTCAATAATATTTTCATTAAATTGAAACATCTATACAAGTGGGACAGATGGCCTGCTGTAAACTGAAATCTGTATAACTGGAACATGCATATATGCACTATATGCACATTTCAAGGATTACTTGCTGCAATCTGTAGTATAGTGTGCATCTGTTAGGAGGTGTACACTTAAATGTAAAAGTTAAGATAATAGAGTTAAGTAATTGTATTAATGCATTGTATGTCACATATGACGGTACTAATCTTATCTCTTTTTTTCTCTCACGCCAACCCTTATCTCTCTTTTTATTTTATGTTTTATTTTATATTATGTATTAAAATATTTTTTAATTTTAATTTTATTTTATTTTATGATTTTTTTATTTTTATTTTATTATATGTTATGTTATTCTAAAATATTTTTTACTTTATTTAATTATTTATTTTATTTATTTATTTTTTTCATTTTCTTGTTTTATTTTTATGTGTGGTCAAATCGTGTCCATGTTATCCATGTGTAACACATCACTAAATGCTACACAGCACAGTGGGGTAGGCCAGTCCCAATGGATCCACCTGCCACCCCTCCACCAGCTCCAGCACCGATACCCAACATGTCTGGGAGCCAACCTGGCAGCACTGCATCTGCTGTCCCTACACTTCCTGCCATGAAGGCTCATCCAGTGGTACCCTGTGGGACCAGTGGCAGAGGTGGTGATTTCATCACCTTCAGTAAGTTTCCAGGGATGGTGCCACACTATTGGTGTATGCCTACACTAGCTGGACAGGCTGCTCTACCTCATTTTGTATAGTACTAGGAGGAGGAGAAGACTTCAAGCACTCCAGCCACCAGTGAAGTAAGGTGATGATGACAGTCCAGTGTGAGGACTTGATTGTCACAGTCTTTCAGCTTGACATGGGCTCTGGATGTCCCCACCCTCACCCCAATCACGGTGCATCAAACCTTTTTTGTCCATCACTGTCTCTGCCTCTTGTCATGTTTGTCTTGTCTGTCTGCAATTGCTTCCTCACCTACCCAATTTACCTGATCCAGACATACCTACATCCCTTTCCCAACTTTCCTCTCTTTCTCTCAAATAAAAAAATAAATGGGCACCTGTCCCACCAAAAAAAAATTGTCCCATACATAGCTCTACATTTCACACTCATGTCTTCTTGACTCACTTGATTCGGTCCAATTGGCTACACAACATGACTGTGCTGTGGTCACCCCCTCTCTCTGGGGGTGACAGTCCAAATTCAGTTAATATTTTGCACATATGTTCAGTTTACACTGTTAAAGAAGTGGAAAGCTATGGTTTGTTCCTACCTCCCACCTGTACATTCCTGTTCTGCTTTCCCTTTGTTCTTCCCCATGCTTGCTATCCATTTCACCACTTTCCTATCTACCCCATTTCATCACTTTAATCTGGTAAAAAAATAGAATCACACACAACACAAATAAGTTGTTGCAAAAGCAATGGATCCCTTCACTTTTTCGGCTCCATGTTTGTGCAGAGGTGCACATGGCACAGCAACGTTGAGACACGGAAAAATGCTGTGGTTACCTCCATGCAATGCTGCTTAACTCATTCACTTCAATGGAGCTCAGTATGTATGCAGTGTAACTTCCAATGGGCGGAGCCTAAGCCTTTTGACAGAATCAAATTATGTCCTCACATTTCAACCAAATGTTCATATCTTTGTAAAGATAAGGATTATAAAAGAAGTATACATGGCAAACTCTTCACAATAGACTACTTTTTATAGTGGTAATATTCTTTAGGTTCTAGGTCTTAAACTGAATTTTATAAATCACAGTAAATGCATTAACTATTACATTTGTCATATTTTGTAAATAACTTGCAATATCTCAGCAACCACTCATGTTGTACACATACTGTTAGAATCATTTTATTCATCTAGCTGAGAGCTTTCATATGAGGCTAAGGAGTTCTGTCTGTGTTATGTGGTTGTTGAGATATTTAGAAAAGTGTGAAAATGATATCTATATAAATTATCATAAAAACAGCAATTAATATCTATTTACCTGCACTAGGCAGAGGTCAAATATTAATGCAGTTGAGTTTGCTATTGTATAAGCTTTAAGATTAAATATTTTAAACCTTGTGCATAGCATGGTTTTGGAATTATTGCTGCAAATGTGAACAGGCAATATTTGATGCTTAAAAGCATCAGTAGGAAGTAACTGCAGATGCACCTGGAGGCATCACTCAGATGTAATGAGTTAATACCGCTGTGCTATGCCATAAACAATTTGTGTTATTGCAATATCATTCTATAATTAAAAGTCTTTAAAAGTATTAGATAGGCCTGGATTTGATCACAGTACCATCTGGCCCCAAAAAGGAATGCATCACTGCATTAACACATGTTGCCACAGTCAGTTAAGCAGCAGGTGTGCTTCATAGACTCAGTACTAACTGTCAGATGTTAGCACTGTGGCTTGTATTTACACTCTGCTTAGTAACACGCAGACAAGTGTATCACACATGCATATACACTTTGCTAACGATAGTGCCAACCCACTGCCCACTGTGCTATGAAAAACTAAATATAATTATGTATTACTGCAGCTTACTGTCCACTTCTTGTGCATATGACATTACATGTGGAAACACTACAAACTGAAGGCTGTATCACACACTATGTTGCATATTTACAATACAGCCATGCTATAGCTACTGCTCCAATATCATAGATTGATAGTATTTTTATTTTAGAGGATGCCTACTCATCCATTTCATGCAGCCCACCCAACATCTTTTCTCCCACATGGCCTGATGATGTCATCTACTATAAGCTCTCCTGCACTCTTGTAAAAGTCAGACTTGTGCCGTGACACTTGTGTAAAGTACTGTGCTCTGTAGTCTGTGTACCGGAATAGGTAGGGGTTCTGTTTTGACTACAGTCAACTGGATAGGCGTGTGTGTGTGTGTGTGTGTGTGTGTGTGTGTGTGTGTGTGTGTGTGTGTGTGTGTGTGTGTGTGTGTGTGTGTGAGCTGTTGCTTGACATTACAGAGAGCATGTTACACCACCATGTGGGACACTGTTACATTCTTCTTAACAGACACTGCTGATGTCATCAGCTATAAAGTGTTGTCTGACACACTCCAAGTCAGACTTGAGCTGTGGCGCTTGAGTAAAGTACTGGGTTCTGTAGTATGTGTACTTAGATAGGTAGGGGTTCTATTCTTGCTGCATTTAACTGGGTGTATGTTAGCTGTTGCTTGACATTACAGAGAGCATTTTATATCACCACATGGGACACTGCTACATTCTCCTCAACAGACACTGCTTATGGCATCAGCTATATCAGACTTTTGGATATGCAGCACTCCCACCAGGGCAGGGACAGAGACTAGCCTGAAGGTCAGGCAGAAGTCACCCCATCCTATACAATAAATATTACAGTGACATGGCTTTTAATTTATCTACATATATCATGGTATGTCTTGTAGGTCCTGTGTTATCTTGCTGAGAAAGATCTGTGGCCTCTCCGCTGCTGCATTGTGTCTGATGCGGTACATGCAAAATAGAGCATTATACTCTATTAGTGTTCTGATGAGGTTTCACTACAGTGCTGTCATACAATCCTAAGATATCAATATGATAGCATGACTTATGATGTACACAACATAGGCTTTCAATACTGGTGTGAACACTTGCTTGTCGACATTCAGATTCCTATCTACATGTGTTCCTAGTGCTTACATTACTGGGTTTCTGCATAACAGGATTGTTGTCAATGCTGTGCCTAGCAAGGAATTCTACTTTTCAGATAGATAACATAACAAACACACATTTCTACATTTATTTGTAGACAGTGTGTCTTTGTCACCATTCAGATGTTTGTGTTAGTTCATCCTGTACTATGTTGTCATCATTGGTGGACTCGATAATTGCACCCAATATGCAAGAATCAGCAAACTTGGTAACCCAAAGGCCATATACTTTAGCCTGAACTGTCGAGAAATAGATTTCAAACAGTGAAGGGCCAAGTACAGATTGCTGAGGTTTGCCAGTGGTGTCAGCTGTACTGGTACAGGTCGATTCACCAACGTTCATAGTATGTGTTCTGTAGGTGAGCCATTTCATTATGCATCGGCTGATGTAAGGGTTTCTCAATGATGCCTGCATGGGAGATTATATCAAAACCCTCAATCAGATCATAATAGGCAGTATGCGCTATCTTACCTTCATCCAGGCCTCAAAGAAGATTACTAAATTAAGTTCACATTCCTCCCTTTCATAAAAGCAAACTGTTGAGGGTCTAGCCAATTTAACTTCTTCAAGTCTTTTGGGTTTCTAATACCATGATGGGAATGGACCCCATTCCTAAGTTAAAGTATGATTAAAGTTTGTGAAATTAGTATTGTTTAAATCTTTGATTTTAGCCAAAAGTACTCCTAGCAGCTGCAATGTGGCCAGAATAGGCTCCTTCTGCACTTCATATGGAGTTACACGCATTGCTAGCATATCTAAATAAGACTGCAAATTCTTTTTTATGAGACCCATTGCTCCTACGACTATTGGAACTGTCTGGGTATCTTTGCCCACATTGCCCTCATTTCTGCCTTCAAATCCTGGTATTTTATGATTTTGTGTCTTTCTGTACTTATAGCACTATAATCCCTAGGTGCAGCAGTTTTAATGATGAATACTAATTTTGTCTTCTTTTTCATGGA
>NC_056736.1:437470253-437472753 GCF_019279795.1 Protopterus annectens | reverse complement strand
GTATGACACATGTGGGGGGTAAACACAATTGACGGGGACGGATGTTTGGATATCGCAAGCCCATGAGCCCACAGATGGCAACAGTGAAACTGAGATCCCCTCCCATGGGTAGTTACCACTGTGCCTTCACAGCCCAGGTTGGGGCTGTGCTGGGGGCTGGATAGGACGGGCAGGCACACCCATGAGTTGCGCCACTCTCGCCTCAAGCTGGCGTAGGGGATCAGTCACGGAACTCCTGATCTCACTACGCACCACAGACTGGACCCTATGGAGGGTGAGTGGAGGCTCTCCTCCGGCCACACTTGCAGAGGGGGGACAAGCCCCATCCCCTGCAGCGCTTCCACCCGAAGGTGGCACAGGGCCACCGGAGGAGGAGGTCCCGGCCTGGGCACTGGTGCCAGGTGCACTCACCAGATGAGGTGGGAGAGGTGGGTCTGCTGGAACCCGCCTTCCCTGTTGTCCTATGTTTAGCAGTATTATATGGCATTTTGGGATAGTAACAAACAACACCATTCAAAATTAGTTGTAACGGCATGCATCAGTATTCCCATTAACCAAACACACATGAATTCTGAACATTGAGCAGCAAGCGTAACACATGCATATCTAGAACAACAGTGGACATTCCAACAGCATGCATGGTTCATTGGTGGCAACAGGCCATCAGGTTTGGATATGTGAACAGGGCACATACATCAATGTACATGCAGATATGTATAAACCAACAGGACAAATGTTCATGGGAATTAATTGTGAATGCACATACCCAGTTTGGTGTGGAATGGCATCATTTGTGAGAATAGGGTAGGGTGGAGAAATATTACATTAACAACTTAAACTACCTATACATATACTGTACATTCCTAGTAGATGCAGATATATATCCCCTATATGTATTAGTACAGTTTCCTGTGTGTAACCTTAGGAATGTTGGTGATGGGGATGTTACTGCTATATTAATATACATTCCATTTTTATTTATATATGTTCATATCTGGCTGTATTCAGGTAAAGCATCCTGCTACATTTGATTTATATGGGTCTAGACAACTGTGGATGTGCAGCATTTCATACAACCATACTATCTCCATAATGCAAGGGTACAGCAACATATCCAGATTGTGGGACGGACACAGTCCAGGTTCTGTACTTTATTAAAGACATTTCACTCTTTGGTTGTGGCTGTCTCATTCATTTCATTATGTAGTGAATGCAGTATACCTTTATTCCAGACTTATTACAGCTTTCTTGGTAGCTTCAAACTGTCTTTCTCACACTCTCTCACTTATTTTATATTTACATTTCAGGATGGTACTTAATTCTAGGCTTTATTAACATTTATTACTGGGTTACAACAATCCTTTCCAGTTGACTCACTTATTTCATATGGCAGAATTTACAAGGATGTATTCCACACTTGTCTGTCCTTTGTTGATTGATTACAACACTCATTTTCAGGCTGAAGCAGTTACCTGATATTACAATACAGGTGGAAACTCTATTTGAGACTTGTTTAATCTTTATTACTGGATTGCAATACTCTTTTTCATGCTGCATCACTTATCTAATCTTACAATACTAGCAGAATCTTTCTTCTAGGCTTATTTGACTTTTATTACTGGGTTACAACACTGAACTATTTTACAGGCTGTCTCACTTCTATTCTATAACAATACCAGCAGAATAATTACTAACCTGCCTGGTGGCACAACCTTGCCAGCCTATCAGCATAGGCTTGCCGATTCTCAGAACGAACACCTGCAGCTGTAATATAAATGAAGGAATATTGGAACATATCTATCCATACTATAGGCTAGGATAGCATTTCTTACATACTTAATTACATGGATACATAGTAGTGGGGCGTTGGGCATTTGACGGGCCTCCTGGACCCATCGGTTCAGTTGGTCCTCCTTTCGTCGCTTCAGGTCCGCATGGTGGTGATGGACCTGTTCACCAGTCCTCGGAATGCCTGTGGCACTGGTGAGATCATGTGCCAACCGGTTCCACGCCTCTGCCTTGTACGCTCCCCATTGAACCTGGCCCTGCATGAGTTGGCCTTCATGATGGTGGACTAGGAGCCAAACCATATATTTTGACTCCTCAATGCCCCACCTTTGTGCTCCAAAGCAATTTCCCTCTCCTGCACCTGCCATCCTGACTGCAAATGGGTACCACAATCAGTTATGGTGTGTATTCCCGCCTATGGGGCTTATATATGCCGGTTTTCCTGCACTTATCTGTGATTGGCCATTTTGGATATTTCACTACTTACAGCAAACCTGCTTTGTCATGGTTATATTTTCATTCATTCCTATATGTATGGTAATACTGTATTTCTAAGTACAACTGTCATGGCTTAGTGGTTCAGTACTTTGACTATGGTGCACAGTGTCCCAGGTTTGATCCTTGTCATTGCTTTTTTATTTTACTACTGTCTAGACAGGCTAGGAGGTGTGTTTGTGTAAAGGCAACTTTGCTACAGCTTGCCCAACGTTGG
>NC_056736.1:437386554-437470240 GCF_019279795.1 Protopterus annectens | reverse complement strand
TTTTTGGGGCTTCCCCTTTCCGGGGGAGGATTTTTCTTTTCAGAAACTCTTCATTCCATGAGGGAGCATTTTAAGTGGGAAGGTCAGGACTTCTCTGATTCCAGGAAAAGGCTTAGGGAATTTTTGTTTTTACCCCAGCATAGGCCTTTGGCTATACCTCCTGTTTTGGATGTAGTAGAAGATGTTTTTACAGAGGCTTCTCTTAATCCTGATTCTTTGCCTCCTGCTCCTGTTAAGCCGGATAGGTATTACAGGGTGCCTGAAGCTCATAAGTATCTTTTTAAGAGTCCTAGGGCTGACCCAGAAACTGTTAGTCAGGGGCCTAAAGGTGTTAAGGCTTCTGTTGTTAAGAATCTGGTTCCTGCAGACAAAGATAGATGGGGAAAGAAAGTTTATACTTCTTCCACTCTGGCTATGAGGGCTTTGAATTGCCAGTTTCACATGTTGAAATACCAGAACTATCTCCTTTCACAATTAAAGTCTAAGGTTGATGCTCTGGCAGTAGGTATTGATTGTAAAGAGTTGCAAGATTTAGTGCATGTTTCTGAACAGGTGGGTAAGCATTCTTTGCAATGTGGTTTTGATGCTGTACAGGCCTCGTCTAGGTGGCTGCCACTGGTCAGTTCTTCGCAGGCATGCCTGGCTAAGGGATCAGAATTTGTCTGATCATGTTAAAACGAGGATTTTAGATGCTCCTTTACAATCTGATGTGCTGTTTGGTCCTCCTGTTGAGACAGTTTTAAAGAAAATGGAGGACAAGGCTAAGTCTATGCAGACTGTTAAAGATTTTTGCAGTTCCAGCCTACAAAGTTTAGTAGAAATTGGCCTACTAAGGGTGGACGATCCTTCTTATGATTCCCAGTCTAGGGGTAGATCTAGACGTGGTAGGGGCAGAGCTCAGGGCTCTTTCAGGCCTAGAACAGGGAGTTCTCCTGCACAGTCTTCGGGTGAGGGCAGGGGTCAGTCCTTTTGTAAACAGACCCAATGACCTACCTTTTCAGCTGCCAGAGCCTTCTCGTCTGGCAGCACCTTTGGGAGGAAGGTTGGCACTTTTCAAAGAAAATTGGAGTTTAATTACCCAAGACAGATGGGTGTTGGATATCATACATCACGGCTACCGGTTTTATTTCCATACCTTGCCTCCTTTCAAAGGCATGCCGGACGTTCCTCCTCAACAAAGAATAGAGGCTCACAAGCAGGTTTCTCTGTTGCTCCAAATAGGCCACAGCGGTCCCTATGCCAGAAGTGGGTCTAGGTTTTTATTCTCGCCTGTTCCTAGTACCAAAGAAGGGGAACACGTGGAGACCAATTTTGGATTTATCTATCCTCAACACTTATCTGGACATTCCCAAGTTCAAGATGTTGACGTTGCAGCAGCTTTACCTCTGCTGGGCAAAAGATCATTGGATGGTAACTTTGGATCTCAAGGAGGCTTACCTTCATGTTCCTATCAGACTAAGTTGCAGGAAGTATCTGCGTTTTCGAGCTGGGACTTCCCACTATCAGTTCTCTGCATTGCCCTTTGGCTTATCTACTGTGCCCAGAGTGTTCACGAAAGTTCTGGCTCCAGTGATAGCTTTCTTCAGGCTAAAAGGAATACAGATCTATCCTTATTTGGACGACTGCCTGATTCTGGCTCAAGGAAGGGAAGAGCTTCTTCATCATTTGGAATATGTGATAGCAGTGCTAAGATGCCTAGGGTATTCTGTGAACGAAATAAAGTCCAGTCTAGTACCCTCTCAGGACATGTGCTTTCTGGGTGTGAGACTGAATACAGCATCCCAGATGGCCTTTTTAACCCCGGACAAACAAAAGAGTATATCCCGTTACTTCCATCAACTATCTCATCAGTCCGTGCTGACTGCAAGGACAGTCCTTCAAGCATTAGGGTTCATGGCATCTTGTATTCTGGTGCTTCCCAATGCCAAACTGCATATGAGGAAGCTACAATGGTATCTCAAAAATGTATGGACACAGCACTGCCAGGATCTGGACACTGTCATTCAAATAATACCTTGCATTCAAAAGGAATTTTTATGGTGGGCTCAGGAATGTCACCTAAACAAGGGACTCTCTGTGACCCGGCCAGAGGCAAGTCAGATTTTAACGACAGATGCCTCAGACAAAGCTTGGGGAGCTCATCTAAATGGAAAGTGGATACAAAACAAGTGGCCTGTCAGACTACAACATCTACATATCAACATGAAGGAGATGTTAGCAGTCCAGTTTGCATTAATAGCTTTCAAGGAATTACTTCTTCCAGGGCAGGTGTTGATTCTAACAGACAACACAACTGTCATGTGGTACATCAACAAGCAAGGGGAACATTCTTATCTCTATGCAGGCAAGCAATGATTTTGTGGGAGACTGCTCTCAGTTTACAGCTCAATCTTCAGGCAAGGTTTCTGCCAGGAGCACAGAACTCCTTAGCAGATGTGTTGAGCAGACGAATTATGGATCCCCAGTGGAAATTGGATCCTCTTGTATTTCAGAAATTGACAGTGTCATGGGGAACTCCAGACATAGATCTGTTCGCTTCTCCACTGAACCATCAGCTGCCAAAGTTTTGCACAAAAGGTTTCATCCCACAGCTTGGAGAGTGGATGCTCTTTCTTTCAATTGGAGCAATCTTCATGTGTATGCCTTTCCTCCTCTGCCTCTCCTCCCAAAGGTACTTCTAAAGGTCAGACAGGACAAGCCAAGGATGATTTTAATAGCTCCAGATTGGCCTCGACAGCACTGGTACCCATTATTGAGAAGTCTGGTATGGAAGCCTCCATGGCCTTTGCCTTCGATTCCACACCTGTTGTCACAGGAGGACAGCCATTTGCTGAATGTCAAACTTCACTCTTCACCTAACAGCCTGGCATATTCTGTTTTGAACCATAGAGGGTCTCAACTTCCACAACACGTTTTGAATGTGATTTTGGAAGCTAGAAGGCCTAGTACAAGGAAAGTGTACGCAGATAAATGGAAGAGATTTTTATTTTGGAGTGCAGCAAAAGATTTTGATGTTTCTGAGCCTAATTTGAGTGTGGCTCTTCAATATCTTACTGAGTTATTGGACAGAGGTTTGTCTTTCTCTTCTATTAAGGTTCATGCTGCAGCAATTTCGGCTCACTATGATTGTGACCCACCATTGTTTTCTCATCCTTTGTTTAAGCAATTTCTTAGAGGGCAAAGAATATAAGACCCCTCATGAAGAGCTCCTACTCCTGCTTGGGATCTCAATTTTGTGTTGGAGAAACTCACTCTACAACCTTTTGAGCCTGCAGCTACTTCTGAGTTGAAATATTTATCATGGAAGACTGCTTTTTTGTTGGCAATTACCTCTGCAAGAAGGGTTTCTGAATTGCAGGCCCTTATGGCGGTTGAGCCTTTCTTGATTTTTCATAAGGATAGGGTATCATTACGTACTAATCCTTCCTTTATGCCTAAGGTGGTTTCTAGTGTGGCTTTAAACCAAACTATTCATTTGCCTACTTTTTATGCAAATCCCCAAAATAAAGGGGAAAAGATTTTGCACACTTTAGATGTACACAGGCAGTTGCGTTATTATTTGGACAGAACTAAAGGGTTCAGGCAGTCTCAGCAGTTGTTTGTTTATTTTGCTTTGAGTTCTCAGGGCAAGCCTGTGTCAAAACAAACTATTTCTAAGTGGATTGGGTTTTGCATTGCTTTCTGTTATTCCCATCATGGCAAGGAAGTTCCAGCTGGGATTAGGCCTCATTCCACTAGGGCTACTGCCACTTCAACAGCTTTTTGAGGGAGTGGCAACCAAGGATATTTTGGAGGCAGCTACTTGGAGTTCAGTGCATACTTTCTCTAGGCATTATCACCTGCCACTTTACTCTAAATCCAGGGCTGGTTTTGCCACTGCTGTTTTGCAGGGCATTTTGGCAGCTCCTGCTTCCTTGTAGTTAGCCATCCCCCCTTTCCTCTGCTTTGGGATTCTACCCAAGTGTAAGGACTGCAGCAATGTGAGATGAAGAACATAGTACAGTTTTGTACCTACCATAAATGTAGATGTTCAAGATCCACATTGCTGCAGTCCAATTTACTCCCTCCTTCCCTCTGCTGTTAGAGGTGGTTGTGTGGGTTGGGTTGTACATTTTGTGTATATTGTATATATTGTACATATAGTTAGTGCAAGGGTGGTTGGTTGGTGGTTTGCTGTCTTTTGGTTTTGACCTTTATTTTTAGGGTCTTCTGACATCTGGGGCAAGAAAAGACTGAGGATATGACGTAGGTCATGCGCATTTGTACCCTGACGTCCTGATGTCAGTCAAATGCGCCTTGACCGACGTCAGCCTTATACTTTGATATTCGGGCCGACCGAGGACAGCGGACTACCCAAGTGTAAGGACTGCAGCAATGTGGATCTTCGAACATCTACATTTATGGTAGGTACAAAACTGTACTTTTCTGACACTTCCAGGCCTGAGATACTTTCAGGTATATATTTGACCAGCCTCAGGGAAAGATACATATCAGTGGGATACACCCGTGATATATTTCAGATATTCTGCAGTTGTGACTGTGGGGTATTTTGAGCATATGTATCACTACACCATTTCTGACATGCAATTAGTGTCTACTGTAACTTATTGACAGTTACCATTACGTGGGATTCCCCACCTTTCTGCCTACTGTTAGTACATTTCACAGGGAGTCAGTGGGGCACAGGTAACATTTGTTTGCAAATCAGGGACATCCCTGTAAATCAGTCACAGTTGGGAGGTCTGGCCTCTTGTCCGAGAAAAAGCTTAAAAAAACTAAGAAAAAACTTACTACAGATTTATCTAAGTTGGAACAGAATCTAAAGGAAAGAAAGCTTAAAAAATTCTTTAGAGATGTGGGTGATTACGATAGAGGAAAACCTTTTGACACATCCAAAAATGTTTCCTTTAGATTACCTAGTGACACCAATCATAGTTACAAGAAGTTTTCAACTCCCAAAACCAAAAGGAAAAGACCAAAATCCATACTTAAGAAGGGCTTAGACTCTTCTAGTTTGACTTCTGGGGAGGACACTTCCTCGAATACGGAAGGGGAACATGAGGTTAGTCATACTGATGTTTTACCTAATGCTAAAAGGAAAAATTTTCCCCACCCTCTGGTTTCAGATACAGACGAGGGGGGCGGAAATATCAAAAGAGACAAACCCAAACAGGGTTTGGAGTCCCTTCTGAAAATGATGATAGAACACTGATTAATAATTCCAATGTCTATAACATTTCTTCAGTTGAGCTAACAAGTACACAGATTAGGCTGCTTAATAAAGGGTTAAATTTTGTCCTGGGTTTTTTTGTTTCTGAATATTTGTTAGCTCAAGATGTGGCTAATTTTTGCCGATTGTTAAATTTGAAATTGTTTTATGATGAGGACAAATGTGGTGTGCCTCAGGAATTTAGGTTTAAAAAATCTACCTTTAATCCACCCATGACACATATGGTAGATGTTTTTCAAAAGAATGTATTAAAGGATATACATTGTTTTCTGAGGGATTTTTCAGTATCTTATAATAATTTGTCCAAGGATGAGGTACAGTGTCTGGATCAGTTGATGAATGAGAAGAACTTAGTTATTACTCAAGCTGATAAAGGTGGGGCGGTGGTGGTTCAAGATATGTCATCTTATGATAAAGAGGCTATGAGACAACTGGGGGATAGACAGTATTATATGTATATGCCTTCGGACCCATCTTCTCATTTCCAACTAAAAATTGGTCAATTTTTGACTCAAGCTGTAGAAGAGGGTATTATTACACAGACCACTAAAAACCAATTGATGGTTTCATGCCCCTGGCAACAATATTTTTATTTGTTGCCTAAGATACATAAACATGCTACCAATCCCCCAGGTCGACCGATTGTGTCCGGACATGGGTCCCTTACGGAACCACTGTCTGAATATCTTACTCACTATCTGAAACCACTGCTCCGATTTATTAGAGCTAGGATCCAAGACACCACTCAGTTTCTGGACATAATTAATGATACACAACTTGAACCACATTGGCTATTATGTACTCTGGACATTACCTCTCTCTATACCAACATACCACATTGGGCAGGCCTACAGGCTTTGGACTATTGGCTATCTAGATCTGGTCTTCATCCACCTGGATTTAATACCTTTTTGGTATGTTTGACAGAATATGTGTTGACCAGCAATGTTTTTTATTACAACAATAAATGTTATTGACAATCTAAAGGAACAGCGATGGGTGCATCTTTTGCACCCATCTATGCCGATCTTTTCATGGCATATATAGAGGAGATCATGATTTATGACTCCAGCCATAACATTTACATGTGTGCGATGGACATCTGGCGCCGTTATCTGGATGATTGTTGGTTGGTGTGGAAGGTTGATGAGAGTTATCTTAAAGAGTTTCTTGATTATCTTAATGATAATATATGGGGAATAGAATTTAAAATGACCTTCCATAGATCCAGTATTTTATTCCTGGACGTGGAGGTCTTCAGGAATGAGGACAATACTTTGTCTACTACATTATTCAGAAAATTCCCTCAATACAACTCTTTATTACATGCTACCAGCTTCCACCCACAACATATCATCCAGAATATACCTAAATCTCAATTTTTGAGAGCCAGAAGAATTTGTTCTAGCCAACAGTCATATGAAAACATTAGAGATGATCTTACTCGTAGATTTATTGAGAGAGGTTACCGTCCAGGTACAGTTCATATGGCTAAAAATTGGGCTTCTAATTTCAATCGACAGGATTTGCTATGTTATAAAGATAAACATCAGGATGCTACTCAACAGCCCATACAGCTGGTAACCACTTATGGACGCAATTCTAGGGGTTTCATGAGTATTGTAAATAGACATTGGAATATTTTGATGGCAGACGAGAAACTTAAATCTTTTCTTGGTGACAGATGTTCTTTTTCATTCAGAAGGGGACGTACGGTAGGCTCTATGTTAAGTCATTATAAGAAAACTTTTTCTGAAGCGACTGGTTATACTCAGTTATCTCTTACAGGAGGACCAGTTCTGGGATGTATTCCCTGTGGTCACTGTTCATATTGTGCACGTGTTTTGAAAACTTGTGAATTCAGTAGTAAAACCACTTCTGAGATTTTTGACATCAAGTTTTGGGCCAACTGCAGCACGGAATGGGTCATCTATTTGGTGACTTGTAGCTGTTCTGCTTTTTATGTGGGCCAAACGTCTAGGGCCTTTCGTCTAAGAATTGGCGAACATCTAAGTGATATTAAGAACAAACGCCATAATAATGTTTTATATAGACATTGTTTAAAACACACATCAGCTATATTTAATTTTATCATTATTGACTGTATTAAAGGTACATGCAGAGATAAATATAAATGGCATGAAATACTCAATTTTAAGGAAAGAAAGTGGATTGTAAAACTTGGAGCCTTATTTGCACCTGGTCTTAATGATCAATTTTGAATTAGATCTTGCTTGTTCTATTGGTTCTTACTAATGCATTTAGTGTGTATATATATATACCTTGGATTTATTTGTTCTTATAGTTTGATATCCACTGAAGAAGGCTTTGTGTTTGCCGAAACCGGTTTGGATATTTGTTTGGCAGGGTTTTTTTTACCCTATGTGATTAATAAATCATTTAAACTTGGCTGTTTCCACCACTTGCTGGCGTTTTTGGTTCTTTTGGAGGTCTGGCCTCTTACCTATTCAAATATGGCGGTGTTTATCCTGCTCTGATACTGTGCGGGGTTTGTAAGGTGCTACTGGGACATTATTACCTACTAGCATGGCTGTTTCTCTTATCACACTCATGTAATGCAATTCCACAAGAATTGCCAGTAAAGATACACAGAACAAGCTTTGTGTAATGGCCTTCCTATTTTCCCTTTACATTCACTCATTGTATTTCATGATATATTTCTTTCAGCACCAGTTTCTTATATATCTGCTGTGGCTCAGTGGTAATTCATGCAGTCTAGTGTTTCCAAGGTCCGGGGTTTGAGACTGACAGGGGTATTTTATTTTGCTTATGAGCAGACTACAGGCCTTGCCATGCAGAGTGACTAAGCAGTTGTAAGCGGGTTTGCACGATGTTTAGCTACGCTTATCTACGCTTGGCTAAGCGCACACCCGCTGACTACTGCTTAAAAGTGCTTACTCCTGCTAACACCCGCTCTAATTTCTTTTAAAGAAAAGAAAATGGGGAAATAGGACAGTGGTGAAAAAGGGGGCACAAAGAGGGTAGGACAGTAGGAAAACAAGCTCGGGATATGCAGGAAGGATGTAGGGAAGGCCCATAGCTGCATGATTCTTTACCAGCAAGAGCTGTGCATATGTTAGAAATTTGGAGTGAGATTTGACACCTTCCACCCCTGAGAGAGGGGTGAGGACATCTAAATATGTTGTACAGCCAATTGAAATTATCAGTTTACATGTCCAGCAGACATGTACGCGAAATGGGCAGCTATGTATGGGGCGTAATTTTTTTGTGGGAACAGAGTGCCCTTTTTTTATTTTTTTTTCAGGTGAGAGTGGAATGTGAGGTACAGGAAGTAGGTATATTTGGGGAGGTAGGTTGGGGAGGTTAACAGACAAGACAAACAAGACGCCTACAGGGGCGGAGTATGACACATGTGGGGGGTAAACACAATTGACGGGCACGGATGTTTGGATATCGCAAGCCCATGAGCCCACAGATGGCAACAGTGGAACTGAGATCCCCACCCATGGGTAGTTACCACTGCGCCTTCACAGCCCAGGTTGGGGCTGTGCTGGGGGCTGGATAGGATGGGCAGGCACACCTGTGAGTTGCGCCACTCTCGCCTCAAGCTGGCGTAGGGGATCAGTCACGGAACTCCTGATCTCACTACGCACCACAGACTGGACCCCATGGAGGGTGAGTGGAGGCTCTCCTCTGGCCACACTTGCAGAGGGAGGACGAGCCCCATCCCCTGCAGCGCTTCCACCTGAAGGTGGCACAGGGCCACCGGAGGAGGAGGTCCCGGCCTGGGCACTGGTGCCAGGTGCACTCACCAGATGAGGTGGGAGAGGTGGGTCTGCTGGAACCCGCCTTCCCTATTGTCCTATGTTTAGCAGTATTATATGGCATTTTGGGTTAGTAACAAACAACACCATTCAAAATTAGTTGTAACGGCATGCATCAGTATTCCCATTAACCAAACACACATGAATTCTGAACATTGAGCAGCAAGCATAACACATGCATATCTAGAACAACAGTGGACATTCCAACAGCATGCAGGGTTCATTGGTGGCAACAGGCCATCAGGTTTGGATATGTGAACAGGGCACATACATCAATGTACATGCAGATATATATAAACCAACAGGACAAATGTTCATGGGAATTAATTGTGAATACACATACCCAGTTTGGTGTGGAATGGCATCATTTGTGAGAATAGGGTAGGGTGGAGAAATATTACATTAACAACTTAAACTACCTATACATATACTGTACATTCCTAGTAGATGCAGATATATATCCCCTACATGTATTAGTACAGTTTCCTGTATGTAACCTTAGGAATGTTGGTGATGGGGATGTTACTGCTATATTAATATACATTCCATTTTTATTTATATATGTTCATATCTGGCTGCATTCAGGTAAAGCATCCTGCTACATTTGATTTATATGGGTCTAGACAACTGTGGATGTTCAGCATTTCATACAACCATACTATCTCCATAATGCAAGGGTACAGCAACATATCCAGATTGTGGGACGGACACAGTCCAGGTTCTGTACTTTATTAAAGACATTTCACTCTTTGGTTGTGGCTGTCTCTTTCATTTCATTATGTAGTGAATGCAGTATACCTTTATTCCAGACTTATTACAGCTTTCTTGGTAGCTTCAAACTGTCTTTCTCACACTCTCTCACTTATTTTATATTTACATTTCAGGATGGTACTTAATTCTAGGCTTTATTAACATTTATTACTGGGTTACAACAATCCTTTCCAGTTGACTCACTTATTTCATATGGCAGAATTTACAAGGATGTATTTGACACTTGTCTGTCCTTTGTTGATTGATTACAACACTCATTTTCAGGCTGAAGCAGTTACCTGATATTACAATACAGGTGGAAACTCTATTTGAGACTTGTTTAATCTTTATTACTGGATTGCAATACTCTTTTTCAGGCTGCATCACTTATCTAATCTTACAATACTAGCAGAATCTTTCTTCTAGGCTTATTTGACTTTTATTACTGGGTTGCAACACTGAACTATTTTACAGGCTGTCTCACTTCTATTCTATAACAATACCAGCAGAATAATTACTAACCTGCCTGGTGGCACAACCTTGCCAGCCTATCAGCATAGGCTTGCCGATTCTCAGAACGAACACCTGCAGCTGTAATATAAATGAAGGAATATTGGAACATATCTAGCCATACTATAAGCTAGGATAGCATTTCTTACATACTTAATTACATAGATACATAGTAGTGGGGCGTTGGGCATTTGACGGGCCTCCTGGACCCATCGGTTCAGCTGGTCCTCCTTTCATCGCTTCAGGTCCGCATGGAGGTGACGGACCTGTTCACCAGTCCTCGGAATGCCTGTGGCACTGGTGAGATCATGTGCCAACCGGTTCCACGCCTCTGCCTTGTAAGCTCCCCATTGAACCTGGCCCTGCATGAGTTGGCCTTCATGATGGTGGACTAGGAGCCAAACCATATATTTTGACTCCTCAATGCCCCACCTTTGTGCTCTAAAGCGATTTCCCTCTCCTGCACCTGCCATCCTGACTGCAAATGGGTACCACAATCAGTTATGGTGTGTATTCCCGCCTATGGGCCTTATATATGCCAGTTTTCCCGCACTTATCTGTGATTGGCCATTTTGGATATTTCTCTGCTTACAGCAAACCTGCTTTGTCATGGTTATATTTTCATTCATTCCTATATGTATGGTAATACTGTATTTCTAAGTACAACTGTCATGGCTTAGTGGTTCAGTACTTTGACTATGGTGCACAGTATCCCAGGTTTGATCCTTGTCATTGCTTTTTTATTTTACTACTGTCTAGACAGGCTAGGAGGTGTGTTTGTGTAAAGGCAACTTTGCTACAGCTTGCCCAACGTTGCCCGACAGTAAGATGGTTGGCGCGCTGCGCAGCTCCACAGAAACGACTTACGCTGGGTAACGTGTTATTTAGCTATAAGCACTCATATTAAGCTGGGTAAAGCACTGCCCAGCTATGGGCACTCATATTAAGCTTGTTAAAGCACTGCTCAGCTACGGGCACTCATATTAAGCTTGTTAAAGCGCTGCTCAGCTGGGGCACTCATATTAAGCTTGTTAAAGCACTGCTCAGCTACAGGCACTCATATTATGCTTGATAAAGCACTGCTCAGCTACGGGAACTCATACTTAGCTTGTTAAAGCGTTGCTAAGCTATGGGCAGTTATGATCTTTTTTATATATTACATTGGTTTTGTTCACAAATACATGGGCCATTTCATTACATTTTACTTAAATTATAGTTATATATGTCAGGGGATTGTTTCATACTTATTTAAATAAAAATGGAGAATGATATTGTGGGTGCTCGAACCGTGACTATCTCCTCTTTGGCCGACGTCTCTACCACTACGCTATTGCTACTTGGCTTAATTTGCATATGTAGATCTTATATAATTTTCAATGTCTGCTAACTGTGGCTGAGCGAAGGGCATACCTGCGCAAATGAGAGCAAATGCGGGCAAACATTTTGGAAATTATAAAAAAAAAAGGAAACTTCTATATTTACATTTTATACATTTTCAGTAGGGTTTAGTCTGTGGGGATGTGTGTTGTTGTGTTCCTTGACATTTCAGCAGACTTGCTCTTGGGTGTTTACTTTCAGGACTCTGACTCTTCTGGGGGCGTGTCCCTTTGCTATACTCAGCAATCGGACACGCCCCCTACTTTTCTACATGGACCGTGTTAGACTAGGGTATGATTCAGCATGCCCTCATGAATATGCATGGCATGCTGACGTCATACCGTTCAACTGCAGCCTCCGAGTAAGACATATTAAATCTTACACGGAGGTTTCGTGAATCCAGCCCAATATGTAAAAAATGCAGTTGTTCAATGATATATAGCTATAGATATATATATATATATATATATATATATATATATATATATAGATGGATAGATAGATAGATAGATAGATATAGATATATAGATATATAGAGATATAAATATCCAACAGAGTCGGATTACGCAGTCTGACCAGGAAACGAGGTGAACATGGCAGAATTGTTAGCCTTTATCAATGAAACATTTATTGATTGGAGATTGTTCCAAAGCATAGAGAAAAGTATAGAAAATTCAGTGACCCTAAGCTGGGTGGGAACCATTTGTGTATTCATATTACTTTTTTGTGGTTGCTTTGTGAAATTGCTTACTCTTTGCTGCAGGTTATGTGGGTTATCTTCATAAATGCACATCTCTCTTTAACTATAATTAAAACTAAAAACAGTGTTCTAAGCAGAGTATAAAAGTGCCTATATAATATAATATAAGACACTTAGCTATAAGTAGAAATTCATGGATGACTCACCTAGCCCCATTGGGTTAATCCAGTAAGTTTTGCTTTTGACTTGACTGTAATAGTAATTCACTGTACCAAAGCACACTTCTCTGATAAAATATGTGTATAAATATTGTTTGTTGTGCCAGTAATGTACCTTTATTAAATACGCTACATCTATAAAGCTCCTTGAGCCATTACAGAAACCCCATTTACATTAAGATGGAGGCTTCAGATTTCACGTCAGAAATACTGAGAAAAAAATAATATTTATATTACAGGAGTATGTGTAATAGAGAAGGGTTTAAGTTTGATTTTGTTTCCCATTCTCCTAACAACTGCATACTCATGGAGGTATTGCATTCAGTGTGGCTGAGAGCCACCTTCATGTCATGACAAGCTTCTGTCTCAGCTTTTCTCTGTCATTTCTAACAAAAGTCAGATGAGTCACTTGTTATCAAATTAAGCCTTTCCACCATCTCCAATTGGTTGTGAGGTGTCAAAATTGTTCAGTGCCTGTGCAGAATCAGTCTTAGTGCTAAGGGATTAGACACTGTTCTGCACCACTGAGCAAAGCTACATCACCGGATAAACTCAAAACTCTGTATTCATTATCTTGTGTGATTCTGCTGTGCAGTTCTTACAGTTTCTGCAACTTTCTACAGGGTTATTCAGGTGTAAATTTAAGATATGACATTTGTCATAGCTAACAGCATTTTCCCTCAGTGTACTGGCCAGATTGCTAAGTTTTATTTGATGTACACGTCACCCTCTCCTCCTTCATTTCTTGAAAGTAGTGTTTTTCGTTTATCTTTTTTTTTTTTGTTAAATAACAGCGCTGACTATTCCTTTTTTTTCATAATGTAGATGTGCCTGTGTACATATAGCTACATGTATTTATTTATGAAATGGAAGTAGGATATGCCAGATGGTACAAGTTCAGATGAAAGATAATGACCAGACATTCAATTCGTCGGGCAGGACAATGCCAGGGCATTTCTATGGGCTAGGCTTGTAAAGGCTCCAGGGCCATTAGCGTAGTACACACCTATTAACTTATGAACCTAAGAGCATAAGCTTCTTGAAATCCAGTTTACAAGAAAACTCCACAGCAAAGAATATTCCTTTTTCAGCTCTTCATTGAAGGTAATCACAATGAGTGCTTTTGTCAGTAAGACTTCTTCAGATCAAGCAAGTAGGAATGGGGTTTTTAAATGCTATAGCTGGGGGGGGGGTTAATACAAATAAAAGAAAAGAATAAACAAATGCCATGTGATAAACTTTTAGTCAGTGAGAGTCTTGTGATTCCATCCCTTTGGCATAAATCTCATCTATCCCTGATTTCGCAGAACATTCTTCATTTCGCCTCATATTTTTACCTTGCTTTTTTCCCCCTATTTTCAGGTGAATCATTGAAGATTATATTGAATCAATTATGGCAGACATTAGAGTTTCATACTTCTTATTCATATATTGCCATACTGCTTGTGTAAAGTACTGTGTTCTATAGTCTGTGTACATAGAGAGGTAGGGGTTCTGTTCTCACTGCAGTCAACTGGATATTTGTGTATCTCTACTCAGCAAGTTGATGGGCTATCCTACAGTTACTTCATAGTCTGTATTGTATAGCTTGTTAGTACTTATGATCAGTGCTGGGCCCTTTGCTGTTTGGTATATACTTCTTAGAAGTTCAGGCCAAAACTAAGGGGTTGTGGCTGACCAGATTTGCAGATGACGGCAAACTGGGTGCAATTATTGAATCCCTAAATGATGCCAGTGTATTTCATGAGGTATTACACAGACCAATGACTGGTGTCTTAGTCACGGTCTCAAAATGAATGCAAAGAAATGCATCTTTATTCCCTTCTGCAAAAACAATGTCCCTTCACACGATCAAATCAACAACAATACCCTAAGTACCCATAAAGTGGTAAGGAATCCGGGATCACAAGTAGATTGTGACCTTAATTTTGACCACCATGTGTTTAAAGTAGTAAGGATGGCTTTCTATGCAGCACACTTGATTAGTAAAGGCATCTCCTTGAGAGCAAAGGAGGTTATAACCCCTTTATATGCGGCACTAATCCGGCCCATAATTGAGTATAGCGCCCCATTCAGCAAGTACAGTACAAAGCACCTGCAGCAATTGTAGAGACCTCAGAGGTTTCTAACAGAGAAAATCAAGGGACTCCAGCATGTGCTGTACATAGCCAACTAAAGTCCCTGTCACTATACTCTGTATCGTATAGACATCTAAGGGAAGGCTTATGCCTAGCTTATAGAGCAATCTCAGACTCAAACTTAATGAACTTGCTGCATTCCCCATGCACTCTGACCTCTTCCTACTACCCAGTCCTTTAATCTTTCCTCCAGTCTCTTACTCTAATGTATTACTATGTCTTGTAGACAATGCAGTGTAACAATCCACCAACTCTCTCCCGTTTGCTTTACCTTAACTGCCATGGTACTTAACCTAACTTCTGACTGTAACCACACCATTACCTCCTTTCTGGAGATTTTTCCCTCTTTTTTGATGCAAAATATGATGTTGTTCTTAATACAGATTGTTATTCCACCCAGTTTCTCCCTCCTGAATCACTCACAAGTAATGTATAACCATGCATCTCCATTGTATCCCATTGCTCAAGCTCATCTTGTCCCCAGCCCATGTGTCTGTTACAGGAGCTGGAGAACACAGTACTTAATGATACTGCCAGAGCACAAGCCTTTTTTTTTTAATGTAATACAAGCTATGCCCACTTTCCCTTCTTCCAAACCAGAGCCCTTGTATTACAGAATGTGACCATCTAGCCACACTCTGAGTAATTCTTGTTTGTTTCTCACCTTGTATTGACTACCTAAACACACAGCACTTCTGCTTTTGTCACTGTTCCCATCCCTTCCATTTTAATTTATAGGTACAGTCACTGAGACATACATAATGAAGCCCAAACTAAGTATCTGTCACTTTTGGATTAGGATGGTGTCTGTTACTTGCATAGAACTTTAGTTCTCCCCTACATTCTCCTACCAGTCCCAAGCTTTTCCCCTTGTCCCTTGTTGCAGCTGCTTATAATACTCCCTAATCCTCGCTTTCCTTTTGTGCTGGCTGCTGGCACAGGTAACACTTACTTCTGTTCCCTCTCCTGACATCTCACTGCCACCTCTTGGATCCTGCTTGCTGCCATCTCAGCTGCCACTTCTGACAGATCACTGGTGCCTAAATGTACCACAACATGTGAACACCTCTCTTTATTGATTAATTTGATTACCTCCTTCTGTTTTTGAGTCTAGGACTCAAAGACTGATGTCAGTGATATTTGGTCTCACTTTTTCCTTACTTGCCTAGACTCTTCTTCTGCTTTGTGTCAGTGAGAGTCTTGTGATTCCATCCCTTTGGCATAAATCTCATCTATCCCTGATTTCGCAGAACATTCTTCATTTCGCCTCATATTTTTACCTTGCTTTTTTTTCCCCTATTTTCAATCACCAAAACTCTCTCGTATGTACCCACACTAGTTATCCTCTCCTTTACTTTCTGTCCCATGTCACTACTCCTCCAATATGTAGCCTTATCACCTCCGCTCCCACTGTTTTTAGTCTTCTTCCCCATCTGTGCTAGTTACAACACTCACTGTTTCATATATAATCTGTTCATCATCCATCCAATACTTTGTGCAAGGCCTGTCCACTGTTTTGTCTTTTAGTCTTTGCTTCTCTCATATACATTAGCTGGGTGTCCCTCCCTGCCTTTTTCTCTCCTGTATTTTACATTCAAGACAAAATAAAAAAAATAATCAGAAGTAACTGTGAGCATCCACTTTGATGGTGGTGAAATGCATTCTTTTCATTGTCTGAACAAGTTGGTTGGGAACTCATCTGAACAGGTCAGTGAAGATATTTTAAACATTATGAAGGGACATACAAAAGATGGGAGTGACTTCAGAAGAATATTCCAAATAAGATGGCAACTTTGACTGGATAAGGAACCCAATATCCAGAGCAACAAGAAAATTGTGAAAAATGTATCAAAAAATGTGGAAAATTGCGGGCTTTTGTAGCCAACCTTACTACCCTATAATATTTTGTTAGATCATGTTCGATTTTCGGCTGGAGTGCCTTCTGTGTGGAGTCTGCATGTCCTCCATGCAGTCGAGTGGTGCTTGAAAGACATGCGTGAATGGGCGTGCCTTCGTTGAAGGTTTGGCATTGAGATGGTACCTCGGCACCATAAAAATCTACTACCAATCATTAGCAGACCAGAGTTCCACTGTGGTGACCCCTAACCGGGATAAGCCGAAAGAAGAACAGAAACAATATGCAAGAGCTTGTATTAATTCCACAGGTTACTAGACAGATTTGCTGCTACATGCAGGTACTTTAATCCTCAGTTTTCCTTAAATACAGTACAGACTAAGCATTCCAAAGTGCCTGTTTGAGGCCTGCAATAATCACAAGCTGTGCAACATATGCGTATCAGGCATTCATTTCATATTTAACAGAATTTAATGGAAACCTAATTTTCTATGCCTGTTTTGCTGAAAATAAATTTACAGGTAAGTTAGTGAACTCCTTTATGGTAATTTAGCAGTAATATTTAGGGTTACCCGAGACCTACGAACCCAAAGGTGGACACCAAAGGTCATAAAGCAGGACAAAGCCATGATAAAAGAGGACAAAGGATTACGTGTCCTGTTTCACTCCTGAAAGACAGTGTAGTGCTGCTACAAATAATTCCTTACAGACACTGCTGTACAATAACATTTCAGTGTGTAATTACATTAAGCTGGTAGTTTGCTTCAAGGACAAAATAACCAATTTATTACTGAACAGGTTGATGGAGAAAATAACCAATTCACCACGGAATAGTTTCATGGAAAATATAACAGATACACTACTGAACAGGTTCAGATCTTTAAAATACTCAAGTTAAGGCATGTTGCTTTCTTCTTCATGTAATGGTACTGCTAGAAGACTGCTCTTAACTACAGAAGCTTAATACAAGAGTACATGCAAATTCCCACAGTATATGGCACACACAGACTCTCACATCCTTGTCTTACTAAGTTAAACCAAAATGCTCCTTCCACATGCCCTAAACCAAAATGCTCCTCCCGCATGCACTGAAATATAGAAATTAAAATAAAACAACTTCATAAACCTAAAACTGACTTTTTTTCAGTTAATAAACCATCTTCTGTTCTACAACAATTTGTTTGTATCTTTCGGCTTTTCCCGGTTATGGGTCGCCACAGCGGAATTCCGGTCCGCTAATGATTTACAACAATATGCCTGATTAATAATGATCCTGATCTAAAATATAGTATGAATTTACAGTGTTTTCTGAACTTGCTGACAACCTCATCATGTAACCACAGCAGGGACAGCTACAATCGGGCTGTGTGTTACAATGAAAACTTTAAAAACAACTAATTTGACAGATCGCAAAATGAGTCGTCAAAATTAAAAGTTATAGTAAAACTATGTGTTTTCATATTTCTCAGACGAGGTGACTTTTTGCAGCTGCTCATCGTTCTGGACAACATAGGTGTGGAACTCCAGGCAAGAAACGTTCTTAAAATTGTACTTTGTAAGAAGAATTCCTCTGACAGAGTCAACAGACAGTCTATTTATTTCTTTTGTCCACTGTGTATTGATCAAGGAAAATGCTCTTTCAATGTTGGCATTGTGCCCAGGAATGCAAAAGTAATATTCGCAGATTTTAAGCAGTTCTGAATAAGTGGCTTCATTTGCACAACTTTGAAAGTATGAGCACCACTGTTCATGAAGGAGACTGTCAAAAA
Organism: Protopterus annectens; assembly: GCF_019279795.1. NCBI lineage: Eukaryota > Metazoa > Chordata > Ceratodontiformes > Protopteridae > Protopterus > Protopterus annectens. The sequence continues at coordinate 437,451,887 of NC_056736.1, read as the reverse complement.
AATTGTCATCTTTCTGTCCTACCAATGATTTCAATTTGCAGTACTGGTCAAACAACTGTACATCATCTACAATAATACCCTTTTCGCTCATATACTGTACACATGGCAACAGATCGTTTAACGTACTGTCTTTCACTTTGTTTAAAAACATCCAATGAAATAACTGAAATTCATCGAAGGGTGTCATCCACTTTTCCAAATAATCAATGCACCTGTGGTACAACGCCTGAACCTCTGTCATGAATGTCTTGCATTCTTCATCTCGGGTGTCTTTGCTCAGTTTTTTCAGAAGTTCTCTCACTTTCAGGGAGATAAAAGTTTCACTCTGCTTAGCAGAGTTTGCTTTGTCAACTGTAGGATGCTACAAACCTCCAACGCCGATTTTTCTTCCCTTTCAGTAGCTGCAATTTTCACCTGAAATACTGACATCAGTGAATGCAAAAACCACAAATATACTTCTGAAAAACAGTTCTTGAAAAAATTCTTTATCAGCACCGGTGGCTGATTTATGCTCTGAAAGTATGCATTCAGAGCAGGGAATAACTGCAACAGCCTCTCAATTGCTGGAAATAGGCTGAGCCATCTAGTTTTGCTGTGGTATAGCAACTGCTGATAGTTAACATCAATGATTTCATAGAAATCTTTTAGAGCCATCGTGCGAACAGTGTACACAGAAAAACAGTTGAACAGCTTCAGCAAAATTGCTTCAACATCAACTGCCATTAAATCTGCACCGTGTTTAATATAGATGTGAAGAACATGGGTTAGACATCCAAGGCCCACCAATGGCTTCTTAAGGCTCATTTTCAACTGTAAAAAAACGTTCTTGCCTTCTTTCCTGTTGATGGCCCTAAAGTTCAGGTTTGCATTGTCTCCTACAAACGCAATGCTTTTTGGATGACAGACTGTATTTCACAATGGTTTCCAGCAGGTAATTACATACCATTTCAGATGCTTTATTTGGCATGCAGTCCAGTGCAAGTAATCTAGTCTGAGTTCCACCAGCCTTTCAATTAAAATACTAAATGATTATTGGGAATAATTTCTCTACACCATGGTTACTGGCATCTTTTTCAATTCCAAAGCAGTTAATGCCATTTAATGACTTTACTACTTCCATAACAGTGTGAGGACCAATGATATTGTTTATAATTGCCTCCGTTTCTGTCCTGGCACATGTAATATTTTTAGCAGTTTCAGAGTCACCAAACAGCCTACACATTAGACCAGCAGTACAATCTATAGCTTTATATGACTGATGATAAGTGATAGTGTGAAATACTAATGTTGCTTCGGCAGCACATGTCTTCAAAGATTCTGCCGAATGTTTCGGTTGAAAAAATGACGTGATTTTTGCAGACGCAGAAGACATCTTTACCATGTTTCTGTGTTTTTCACTGCTAACATGTCATTCTAAATCAGTGGTACCCTTGTTTGCAACAGACACGTAAGAATCACAAACCAAACACTTTGCTTCGTTTTTGGGGCATCCTTCACCAAAGCACGGATACTTCGTTCTCAAGTGGTCCAAGAATTTGCATTTCCCCTTGTTAGTGTTACTGCTAGACGACATTTTTAGATAAAAGACTCCAATAAAAAGGTACGACAGGACTGTTACAGAAGTATAAAATGTTACACATAGATAGAGTCTCTGATCCTCTCTGGAAACTGCGCAGCAAAGGAGATTTAATGCAATATTTTCTCCCAGCCAATCAAAGCCGTGCTGTTCGGTGTACGTTTATAAGGCTTTAGTCAGATTTCTTGTGCTAAGAGGTTGAAAACTGTGGTCAATATCCTGGCAAACAAATGCTAATAAATACATTATAACAAAAAGCTTTAAACAATATTAATTAGAGCTTATATATAAATTATATTTACTCTATCTTCCAATTCTAGTTGGTAAGCTACTAAATACTGTAGAAAAAGTTTAAAAATTAAGCAATGGTCCATGGCAAAAGTTATGGTGAGTTCTGCCAATGTCTGGTCATTACACCTGATTATTTGGGCTACATAGTCCTGACCAAACCTTTACATGGTTAAGTAAATCTCATCATAACCCACACCCCTTCCATAATGTCCTGACACTTGTCAGAATGATTTCTAAGCAGCAATATGGCTGTGTTTCTAGCTTTCATTACAGGATTTATTCAAGCTTCCATCTAGAAAGGATGTGCTTCCTTTTGTTCTCTGGCTCATAACATCATGCACCACATACCTTATCTATTTATTTAAGGATATATTTTATATTAGTTGCATTAATAAAAATCTTCCACAAATACATACAATAATTTATACTACAGTACGACTTTATAAACTATGCTCTGTGAGATCATTCATAGCTACCAACCCCCATTTTTCCAACATTGGAACAATGCTTCATTGCATCTCAAAATATGGAGCAAAACACAACATGTGAAACAACTGCTAAAATCTTTAGCTAGAAGGGTTGTGATATAATACATCTCAAGTATACCTCATTACGAGGAACTTTCCTCATTTTTAGTCTTAAAATGTCTGACATGATGACCTGGGATCTTAAAGAGTAAGTTGTACAATAATAAATAGCATTTGAAATTATGTTTTTAATAGAATTTATGTGAAGGAAGGCTGAAAACAATTTAAATGAGAGGAAGAGTAGTTACAAAACAATGAGAATCTAACTGCAGACTTTAATACGAACAACTACAGCAGTACAGCACAGATACAAAGTAGCATAAAATGAGCAGAAACCAGTCAGCAGCAATGCTGAAATTTACATGAAATGAAAAGCAAATATTTACAAGCAATTATTTGCAACACAAACTCAAATTATTTACAGCACATGCTATGGTAGGTTTGTGTTAAACAGAGAGGTGAGACACAGATATAGTATAAAATACATTAAAAGAACACTTTTACACAAAAGCAGGCCAGGGTCAGGATGTTAAGCCCAGGTAAAATATGCTTTGCAGTATGTAGTATAAACCTCGTACTTCAACAATGCATAGTATTTACCTGATTCACACCTGTGGTAGCCACCCTAACATCTCTCTCAGGTAGGCAATACAGAATGCAAAAGAAAAAAAAGAGACATTTACATTACTGTATAGCTTTCACACATGCATTAGCCATAGGTCAGTGCTTGTACTCACCTCATCTCACTACACTCAAATGCACAGCAGTCTTGCAGAAGCATAATTATAACAGTAAATAGTAGGGCCACTCATTTCACTTACAAACAGCCTCCCCCATACCCATTACCTACCTAAAGTAGGTGGCTTGGCCTTGCCAGCATCAGTAATGTTTTCATTACTGTATTGAATTGATGCAGGCAAATAATCAGAGTTTGCATTATATCTCGTTTCATGCAAATATACATTAGTCCTGCAAAGCCATAATTATTACACGAAGGCTACAGTACCAAACATTTCATCCATAAACAGCCATGATATCAATTGCCAACCTAAAGTATCTGCTTTGACCCTGCCAGGATTAAAACGAAAATGTCAGTGATTGCATTAATTTACTCTGTTGCACAGAAACGATAGTTACCTGCTTGTATGACAGTTGACTGTAGCCAAATTACACATTAATCTTGCAAAGCCACAATTACAGTAGTAAACAGCAAGGCCAGTCAACTCATTTCATTCACAAATACCCCCATTACCTAACTAGCTGCATTTTACCCTGTCAGGATAACAGTTGGGTTGCATATTTGCATTACTTTTATTTTGCTGACAGAAACATTAGTCACAGCTTGTGTGCCAGCCAAACACACATTTCATTTTATTTATTTTACCTTTGTTTACCCAGGTTACTGCAACTGGCTTTAGTCAAAAAAAAAGAAAACTTTTCAGCATAGGTCCAGGGAGAAGAGCTCCAGCATATTTAAAACATTTTTAACAAACATTCAGTATATACACGAACAAATATGAAATAACATAAATTAAGAATTACTCAAACTTGCTAATTATTTTACAGTCATCATATAGTATGGACAGAAAAGTATTACAGTTTTGCAAAGCTGGAATTACAACAACAGTAAACAGCAGGGCCAGTTGTTTCTTTCACACATAGCTCCAATCTTCACTGCTTACCCCACCCACAGTATCTTGCAATATTAAAAACAAAAACAACAACAAAAAGACAACACTGTTATCAAGGTAAGTATTCTTTTTTTCACATAAGTTCAGAGCTTGTGGTCGATCTTACTTCACTCAAATGCACATTACTCTTGCAAAGTAAGCCAGAACTGCAGTCATTCCATTTGCACATAGGCACTGCCTTCATCCCAAATGCCTACCCAGAGAATCTGCTTTGACCCCACAAGGTTTAAACTAATGAAAATAAAAGACCACAGTTACATTACTGTATTTCTTTCACATCACATAGCCTAGAACTTGCATGTGATCTTACTTCAATTCACCTATACACACTTTACTCATGCAAGAGTAGAGTTTGTTTCAACAACAAAACATTGACAAACCATTCTAATGTATCTTGACTAACCCTGCAAAAAGATATTAAGTTGAACAAAAAACATGTCATCCACAAACAGCCCCCCAGAAGACACAGCCCTTAAAGCACACGTAGTATTAGTATCTGGGCTGCCAGGAAAAAAAGTACTTACCTTGAACACTAATAGACAGGTCGACCCCTGTTTCTCCACTCTCTCGCTCTCTCCCTCACAACTAAAGCATGGGAAGGGAACGCAAGAGTAACAGGACTAATCAGCAGCCACGTCACATATACAGATTATGTGACAAACTGCTGTCTTCGCAGTCCATTCAGGTTGCTGTTTCCTGCGGTTAAACTGCAATGACTTCTGGGCATCTGCATAGATGCCTTCAGTCTTTTTAATCTGGACTGTTTTTAAAACAGTCCAGAGAGAAAATAAAGATTTTTTTGTATTATCATTGAAGCGGAACTGCAGTGCACATGCTCACTGCCCCGAGTTCTATGTAAAAATGCATTATTTTACTTTACACAGTAATAGCAGTTTTAACTGCTACTACTGTGTAAATTAAAGAATTAAAGTGTTTTCTTTTATTTGTTTTGTGTGTGTGGAGAAAGTTGGGGGGCTACAGCCTGGCAGTCCTATGTCACAAGAAGCCACTGATGTGATGTACCTGTGGGATTGAAGAAAGCTGGACATTTTTGCCTTTTTAGGCAATGCCTACCAGACAGAAGACACAACGCTGAAGAGGACATGTCTTCCTTTTGCCGGATGTCTGGTAACCCCAGTAATATTTAATTACACCCCCAAACATTAATTTATAGAAACTGCAAAAACAGCACTCCCTTCATGAAAATGGTTACTAGTAAAGGTGCTGATGTGTGTTTCTTTACATTCCATGAGCATGCAGTTAGGTGACTTAAAGTGGCAACATAGTCAATATTTTAAACAACTGTGCTATTTAAACCTTTCATATATTTAAATTAACAATTAAGATGGACCATTAACAACAGGCTGATAAAGGTGGGGCTGTAGTATTACTGAATTGGTGTGATTATGACAATGAGGCTAAGAGACAACTTTCGGATCAGAGATATTACTCTGTAATGCCTATTAATCCGACCTTTCGTTTTAAAAAACAGATTGAGGAGTTTTTGGCCTGGGCCAGTAATGAAGCTATCATTACCAATGACACTATGCATCAGCTCACAACTCAGGACCTGACAGCTCGATACATTTATTTTCTACCAAAAATCCATAAGGACCCTTTACATCCACCTGGTTGACCTATTGTATCAGGGAAAGGGTATATCACCAAACCATTGTCTTTATACCTCACCAAACATCTGAAGCCTTTGTTGCATTTGGTATGATCACGATTGCAAGAAACCACTAATTTTTTACAAATCATTTCTGATACTCGGCTCGGACCTGGTTGGTTCATGTGTACCCTTGACGTAAGTGCCCTATATACCAACATTCCACATGAAGGAGGTTTGGAGGCACTGGCTTACTGGCTTGATGTGGCAGATTTATATTGACCAGACTTTAATTTTTTTTCTGGTTGGTTTAGCAGAATATGTTCTTAATAGTAACGTCTTATTTTACCAAGACATTTGTTATTGGCAAACAAAGGGCTCAGGGATGGGAGCTTCATTTGCCTCTGTATATGCAGATTTATTTATGGCCTACGTTGAGAAATATGTTATCTATGATTGCCAAAACAACATCTATTTGGAATATATTGACATCTGGAGACGTTACTTGGATGACTGTTGGATGGTATGGAAGGGGGAGGTACAACAACTAATGAATTTCATATCTTATTTGAATAATAATATATGGGGTTTACAGTTCACGGTACATTATGATCTGAATACTATCACTTTTTTGGATGTATTATTAAACAGATTACCTGATCATACATTAGGTACAGAAGTATTCAGAAAGTACCCCCAGTACAATACCATCCTTCATGCGTCCAGTTTTCATCCACCACACATTGCACGTAACATCCCCAAATCACAATTCATTAGAATGAAGCAGATTTGCTCTCAGGATTCTTCATTTCAGCAACAGAGGATGGACCTGACCAACAGGTTTAGATCTAGGGGCTACAGTATGGGACATGTGGTGAAGGCCAGTAGGCATGCCAATATACTTGACAGACAGGAACTACTGACTTACAAAGATCATACAAGTACCGCACCACAACCCATTAGATTCGTTACTACCTATGCTAGGAACTCAGACACTCTCATCCAAAGTATACACAAACATTGGAATATTTTATAATGTGATCATGAAGTGGCCAGCATTATACCAGATAAATGTCTTTTCTCATTTCGAAAAGGAAAAAATTTAAGTTCCTGCTTTAGTCACTACAAACACAGTAATGTGAACAACCAGTCTCAATATTTTCAAACCACACTGACTGGGGAACCACTGATGGGTTGTTTTCCTTGTGGACATTGCACTAATTGTGATTATGTCCAAAAATCCAAACAATTTTCTAGCAGAAATTGTGCAGTGGTTTATGATCTCAATTTTTTTGCTAACTGTAGCAGTGATTGGCTTGTGTATTTGGCCACATGCAATTGTGGCTCATTCTACATTGGACAAACTTCCCGTCCATTCAGACTAAGATTATCTGAACAGATTAGTAACATCAAGAATAAAAAAGCTAGCAACACACTTTACAAACACCACTTGGTACATAAAACTGCCAAATTTTCCTTTATGATTATTGACATTATCAAAGGGAATCGATCCAATAAGACAGGTTGGCATTCTGTTTTAAATGCCAAAGAAAAAAAGTGGATTGTAAAACTAGGGGGATTATTCCCACCTGGTCTTAATGAACAATTTTAGGTCAACCAATGATCTCTGAGATGGGGATATATAAATTACAACAATTAATCTATTTGTTTAACACTGAGGAAGGCTGTGATATCATCCGGCCAAAACCGGTCTGATTATTTGTTGTTTTCATGCCTATTTTTAAATAAAGGTTTTCAGGTCACAGTTTGCTGGCTCTATAGTTTTTGGTGTTTTTGGCAATTTGGTTTGTGCCGTGCATTTGCCCTCATGCAGGAGGTTTCTTTTAGATGTTACACCCTTGTCCACATCCTGCTGGGGGCCTGTGATCCTGATACTGACTGTCAGATTTTTCCTGCAGTCAATTTTTGTGTTTTTCACATTATTCAACACTCATATTGTTCAGGACATTGGTTCTCCATTTGGACTGTCTGGTCATCATTTAGGATATCATGTACTTTGGATTATTTGTCTTCACAAAGTTTTATTTGCACCAGTATGACTTTTGTCAGTTGGGTTAGCTACATCATTCACTTTTCCACGCCTTGGCAGGCAACATCAGCGTGGTACAGGGTTTCACAGTTATCCAGTTTTGGTTTCACAAGAGGGGCATCGTTGAAATTGATGCCGAGGTCAGTTTACATCTACCATCACATTTTTGAAAGTGCGACGAGTTAAAAAGGAACTGCTGCTCTTTTTCTTGTGTCACCGCATATGCAGCATGCTACTTTAATGTACCCAGAAGGCGAAGCATTTAACCGGATTCTGTGCGGTGATTTTTCCAACTATTTTGATATTTTTTACTAACTTTAGACTGAAGGAAACTGTTCTTACAGGACATTTCATGTACAGTTGGGTTTCAGCGAATTCATGTACTGTTTTTCCTTTTTTCATTTTCTGGTGCTTCTTTAATAGCAAGAACGGAACCATTTGCCTACATGACGTCTGGGTTTATCGCCATTCGGAGGATATATTTACGTATTTTTCTACATTATTGTGGTCGGTACTGACCACTTGTTGGACACCTTTTCAATAATTATTGTATTATCATTTTTTAAACAGTGGTCATTGCTTTTCACAAGGGATATTAGGGATTTGAATTTTTGTCGATGCATTACATGTACTATGTGCTTGTTCATTTTATTTAAGATAACCGTTTCTGTGCTTGACAGTTTTTGTTTCGACAGACAACAGGGCTTCTTGTTTATGGCCATTGTATTTTTGTACTGGTTCTGTATTATAACTCAATACCAGACTAATAGTGTGAGTGTTCCATTGGACAATATTATTTTAATTATTCACTTTGATTCTTACTAAATAATATATGACCTTGATTTGGGACACTCACCTCATATTTCATTATATATTTTTGTCTAGTCACCTCATATTTCATTATATATTTTTGTCTAGTCAATGTTAACATTCTTTTTTTTACATATGTGCTTTGGTTTGTAGGCTTTCATTTAAGTGTTTTTTGGCATATATGGACACCTTTCAATTAGACATAGGATTTACCTATTTATACAACCAAACATATAAGTATACGATGTACCTTTTTGTCTATATTCTTGTCAATTGAGCAAGAATTTGAGTATCTAAACATAGCACTTATATGATTTCAGTCATCCAATTTGATTCAACCGAACAGTAGACTATTTTGATTCAATATAGTTTTGGTTCTAGTTATAGGACATTTATCTTATTTTTTACATTGTCTGGCATGTTCATCCATAGATGTATCTATATGTTTAGGTCGATTTATGATGTATTAAGGGGGAGTTATTCAAGAGCCTTTCGACATATGTTTCACACATGGGACATATTTATAGATACAAGCAGGACATTAGTATATTGTGTATTTGTGGTTAACATTTAATCCACTTTGATCAAGAGTCAGAGCATCCATATATAGTAGCACCATTGGGGTGTTCTACATTGTACAGCTGTCCTTGGGGCCAGCAGTATATATCCAGTTTAGTTTGAGCACACTATCAGCTTGACTGCACTTATTATCTAAGGTTTATTTAACTTTCCAACTTTCTGTTTGACCATGTGATTTGGTTATGGACTTCTTGTCTAGCATATAACTGTTCCATTTGACTTTAGACCAATTATCTTTTTGGCAATATTTACTTATGGCACACATGTCTAACAGAGTGAAGTTATCATTCTTATCATTTAATTAGGGACGCAGCCTTGAACATATTTTAACAATTCGTTTTTTGAGCTGCTATTGTCCTTATATTATCTTTATTATTTGGACTTGATGTTCTTCGTCTACCATTGCTGCAGTCCTGACATATGGGTATTCCGCTGTCCACCATCGGCCCGAATACCAAAGGGCTAGAATCTGGCGTCGGTCATGGCGCTCGAGGCTGACATCAGTATGTGCCAGTACAAATCATGACCGGCGCCATACCCTCAGTCTTTCTTGCCGTGGTCCTAAGCAGAAGCAGTGTTTGCAAGTGCCGTTCTTTCTGGAATTGTCGGTTTTCGAGTTTCAGACCGAGACCAAGCTCTAAGTACCCGTTAGGGACACTTTTGTCTTTTTCTTGCCTCAGTATTACCGGCTCTGAGAAAAAGTTAATAACTCTATTTCTTGTGGGAAACAGATTCCTCATACGGATTACCTTGTACTCTGTATTCCTTGTTTGGGCCTGAGCACGGCGTTGTTGGGTGTCGCTTTTGTGCTGCCTTTGATGAGTGCACTATTACACGACGCTTGGACTGTGCTAGGCTAGTGTTTGGTAGCGGGTGCAAATTATAACATGCCGTCGGATTCTCCGCCCAGTTCGGCAAAAACGCGCAGCCCAGTTCGCTAAAAACGCAAGGAGTAATCCTTTGCGGTCCAAACAAGATGAGTCCATTGCGGACGCCGGTTCTGTAGAGCCACCGACTACTTCAACGGCTCCTTCTGACAGTTTAGCGGAGTCTCAAGGGGAGCCTTTGCTACTTCAGGAAGTGGCTTCTCCTGTTGTAGGCCAGGCTGAAGGGGCTTCTCATGTGTCGTGGTTCCCTCCCTCACAGAGTTTCTAGGCCTCCCCTTCTCATAGTAAAAGCCTTTCTAAATCTAATTCTGCCCCTGCTGGTGTCTGTCCACAGGGTCCAGCTCCTAGAAAGCACATGTTAAAGGTATGGAGGATTTGATTACTTTAATTAGGGGTTCTATGCCTCCCCCTGAGAAAAGGCCCAGGGTAGAGCCAGGGATAGAGGGTCTGGATCAGTCTTCCAATGACCCTGATTCTTCTGTGGAAGAGCTCCAGGATTTCCCTCCTACTCTGATTCAGAGGCTGAGGATTCTCCTCCTCTGCGTCCCCTCCTGAAGATTTTTCTTTTTTGAAACCTTGCATTCCATGAGGGAGCATTTTAAATGGGAAGGCCAGGATTATTCTGATTCTCGTAAAAGGCTTAGAGAATTCTTGTTTTGCCTCAGCATAGGCCTTTGGCTATTCCCCCTGTATTGGATGTTGTTCAGGATGTATTTTCTGAGGCTTCTCTTAACCCTGACTCTTTGCCTCCTGCCCCTGCTAAACCAGATAGATACTGCAGGGTACCGGAAGCTCACTAGTATTTATACAAGAGTCCTAGGGCTGACCCAGCCTCCATTACTCAAGGCCCCAAGGGTGTCAGGGCTGCTGTGGTTAAGAATCCAGTTCCTTTGGACATGGATGCTAGAGCTCTGGATAGGTGGGGTAAGAAGTTGTATACCTCTTCCACTTTAGCTATGAGTGCTTTACATTGTCAAAATTATTTGCTGGGCCAATTGAATTGTAAAGTTGATGCTTTATCTGAAGGTGTTGAATGTAAAGAGCTTCAGGATTTAGTGCATGTTTCAGACCAAGTTGGTAAGCATTCTTTGCAATGTGGTTTTGATGCTTTACAGGCTTCTTCCAGGGTGGCTGCTACTAGTTTAGTTCTTCGCAGGCATGCCTGGTTAAAAGTTCAGACGTTGTCAGAGCATGTTAAGGCTCGGATTATGGATGCTCCTTTGCAGTCTGATGTTCTTTTGGCCCTCCGGTTGAATCAGTTTTGAAATAATGGAGGAAAAGCTAAGTCTATGCAGACAGTTAAGGATTGTTTACAGGTTCAGCCCCCTAAGTTCAGTAGGAATTGGCCTACTAAAGGGTGGTCTTTTCCCTCTTCAGATTATCAGTCTAGGGGCAGGTCTAGGCGAGGTAGGGGTAGAGCTTCCTCTCAGGGCCCTGCTACTCCTAGGACTTTGGGTTCTTTTACCCCTTCTGCTGGGGAGGGCAGGGGTCAGTCCTTTGAAACAAACTCAATGACCTGTCTTCAGCTGTCGGACTCTGCCATGCTGGCAGCTCCTCTAGGAGGAAAACTGGGACTTTTTGCAAGGTATTGGCATTTGGTTACCCAAGACAATGGGTATTGGACATTGTAAATCGAGGCTACAAATTTTATTTCCACACTTTCCCTCCTTTCAAAGGTATGCCAGATGTGCCTCATCAGCAAAGACTGGAAGCACAGGCAAAAAAAAAAAAAAAAAAAAATTTCTTCTCTGCTTCAGTGGAGGGCAATACAGGAAGTACCTTCTGCTGAAAGAGGCACAGGGTTTTATTCCCGTCTTTTCTTAGTGCCAAAAAAAGTAAATACTTGGAGACCAATTCTGGATTTGTCCATTCTAAACACCTTTTTGGAAATTCCAAAGTTCAAGATGTTAACGTTGCAGCAGTTGCTGCCTATGCTGGGCAGGGCTCATTGGATGGTAACTCTGGATCTCACAGAGGCCTATCTTCACATTCCTATCGGGCCCAGTTCCAGGAAGTTCCTGAGATTTCGGAATGGGAATTTGCATTATCAGTTCTCTGCATTGCCCTTTGGCTTGTCTACTGGTATTCACAAAGTCCTGGCTCCAGTAATTGCTTTTCAGACTACAAGGAATTCAAATTTATCCTTATCTGGACGACTGTTTGTTTCTGGCTCAAGGCAAGCAAGAACTTCTTCAACATCTTCACCATGTAATGACAGTTTTAAGATGCCTAGGGTATTCTGTGAACGAAATAAAGTCCAGTCTAGTACCCTCACAAGAGATGTGTTTTCTGGGTGTGAGACTGAATACAGCAACCCAGATGGCATTTCTTACCCTGGACAAACAAACAGGGCTTCATCAATACTTCCAACAGCTTTCAGTAATGTCCAGGCTGACTGCAAGGACAGTCCTTCAAGCCTTAGGGTTCATGGCATCTTGTATTCTAGTGCTTCCCAATGCCAAACTGCATATGAGGAAGTTACAATGGTATCTCAAAAGCGTGTGGACTCAACACAGCCACGATTTGGACACTGTCATTCAGATTCTCCCTTGCATACAAAAAGAATTTCTGTGGTGGGCTCAGGGATGTCACCTAAACAAGGGACTCTCTGTGACCCAGCCAGAGGCATGTCAGATATTAACGACAGATGCCTCGAGTCGGCCTGGGGAGCTCATCTCAAGGAAAATGGATTCAAGACCTTTGGCCCCAGAGCTACTTCATTTACATATCAACATGAAAGAGATGCTGGCAGTTCAATTTGCTTTGGAAGCATTCAAGAGCCTACTTCAATCAGGACTGGTGTTGATTCGTTGAGTCAACACACCAGTCATGTGTTACATCAACAAGCAAGGGGAACCCATTCTTATCCATTGTGCAGGCAAGCAATGCTAGTATGGGAAACTGCTTTAAAACTGCACATCACTCTTCGAGCACAGTTTCTGCCAGGAGCACAAAATTCTTTAGCAGATGTTCTGAGCAGACAGATTGTGGATCCTCATGAATGGAAGTTGGATCATCAGGTGTTTCTGCAGTTGGCCATGGCGGGAACTCCAGACATAGATCTGTTCGCTTCTCCTCTGACTTATCAACTGCCAAAGTTTTGCACAAGGCTATTTCATCCAAAGCCTGGAAAATAGATGCACTATCCTTCAGCTGGAGAAACCTGCACGTGTATGCCTTTCCTCCTTTGCCTCTTCTTCCAAAGGTATTGTTGAAAGTCAGGAGGAAATGCCTCGCATGATTCTGATAGCACCAGATTGGCCTCGACAACATTGGTACCCTCTCTTAAGGAGTTTAATTCATGGGACACCTTGGCCATTACCACAGTTTCCTCACTTATTGACTCAGGAGGACAATCATTTTCTCAATATCAGGGTGCAATCTCTTTACCTGACAGCCTGGAGAATTCAGTTTTGAGGAAGGAAGGCCTGCAGCTTCCACCACAAGTTTTGGATGTTCTTTTGGAAGCCCTACTACTCGGAAAGTTTATGCTGATAAATGGAAGAGATTTTTTCTTTGGAGTGCAGCTCACGGCTTTGATGTTAAATTGCCTAACTTGAGTTGTATTTTGCAATATTTGACTGTTTTGTTAGACAAGGGATTGTCTTTCTCTTCTGTTAAAGTGCATGCTGCAGCTATTTCTGCTCACTATGAATGTGACCCTCCTTTGTTTTCTCGTCCATTGGTTAAACAGTTTCTTAGAGGGCAAGGAATATAAGACCCGAGAAGAGCTCCCACTCCAGCCTGGGATCTTAATTTTGTTTTGGAGAAGCTGACTCTGCCTCCATTTGCACCTGCAGCTACAGCTGAGTTGAAGTTGTTGTCTTGGAAGACTGTTTTTTTTTGGCTGTTACTTCTACTCGAAGGGTCTCTGAATTACAGGCCCTCATGGCAGTAGAACCATTTCTGATTTTTCACAAGGACAGAGTTTCCTTCTAATCCTACTTTTATTCCTAAAGTAATTTCATATGTGGCAATGGAAAAAACTATACATTTGCCTACTTTTTCAGCTGACCCCCAAAATAAAGGGGAAAGTTTTGCATTCTTTGGATGTGCATAGGCATTTAAGATATTATTTGAGCAGAACCACAGAGTTCAGAAGATCTCAACAGTTGTTTGTTTCTTTTGCTTTGACTTCACAAGGGAAAGCTGTTTCAAAACACACTATCTCTAAGTGGATTGGCCATTGTATTGCTTTTTGTTATTCTCATCATGGGAAAGATGTTCCTGCTGGGATCAGGCCTCACTCTACTAGGGCTACGGCCACCTCTACTGCTTTTTTGAGAGGGGTAGCTGCTAAGGACATTTTGGAGGCAGCTACTTGGAGTTCTGTACATACATATACTGAGCATTATCATTTACCTCTTTATTCTAGGTCTAGGGCTGGGTTTGCCACTGCTATTCTACAGGGCATGTTAGCAGCTCCTAATTCTATTTAGTTGGCCATCCTCCCTGTTTTCCGTTGCTCTGGGATTCTACCCATATGTCAGGACTGCAGCAATGGTAGACGAAGAACATAGTACAGTTTTGTACCTACCATAAATGTAGATGTTCGAGGATATCCATTGCTGCAGTCCAAGTTTCTCCCTCCTACCCCTTATTTAGGTTTGGGTTTTGGGTGGTGTTTTTGCATTCTGACGTCTGAGGCAAGAAAGACTGAGGGTATGGCGTCGGTCATGCGCATTTGTACTGGCACATACTGATGTCAGCCTTGAGCGCCATGACCGACGCCAGATTCTAGCCCTTTGGTATTCGGGCCGATGGTGGACAGCGGAATACCCATATGTCAGGACTGCAGCAATGGATATCCTCGAACATCTACATTTATGGTAGGTACAAAACTGTACTTTTTGCTGATGTAGCAATCTGAAATTGGCTATTATTGTCAGCAGTACTGTACAAACAATAAACAATTCTTTTTGCTCTTAGTATAATTTTCGGTCCTCTTTTAACCATGGATCTTTCTAGTTTGGTTACTGGTTTATCAGCAGATAGAGAGGACCTTGGAGCATTTGGTTTGGGCTCTTCAATACAGGATAATAATAGCACAATTGACCAATTGGGACCTGAGTCCACCTGTGCCATTGCCTTTGAACAATTACACAAACATCTTAGATCTTTAAGATCTAATGTTTGGCATTCCAAATTGTTCAAGGCTTATATTGCCAAAGGTATAACACCAAGAGGTTTGAGAATATGTATACAACCCCATGTTGGGGAAGCTGACGCAGAACTCAAAAACCAGTGGTCAGGTATACAATAACAGGCCACTATGGCCTTTGTTGAAGCTTTATCTAAATTTCATGATCGGGTAATTGATAGAGAAATAAGTGCAGTCACCAAGCTGGTTGATGAAGTGAAACAATTTGAAGCTCAACCTTTTTTTAATACACATCTTAACAAGGTTGCTACAGACCTCAATAAGTTAGAAGAACAATTAAGGATTAGGAAAATTTAAAAAATTCCAACGAGATCAAGCAGGCTATCAAAGTGCAAATCCCTTTTCCAATCCTAATAAACATGTCAGATTTACATCTCAGTCTACAAGAACTCCCAAAAGAAAGAGACCTAGATCCATACTTAGGAAACGCAGTGCAGATACTGGTTCATCGACAGATGAGCTTTCATCTTGCACTGACAATGAGTTGAAGGCAGTATCAGACTCACCGTACCCCAAAAGGACAGCAGGACCAATCCCTTTAGGTCTAGATATCAACGTGGGAGGTGTAAACACAAGAGACACCAGCGATATACAGAGTTTATTAAAAATGGCAATGAAGAACTGAATGTTAATACAAATGTTTTAAATTTGTCTGGTTTTGCTTTGTCACTCATTCATTTGTCAGTTTTGAATAAAGGTCTCAATTTTATACCAGGTTTCATGGTTCCTGAAGATAGATTGGCCCAGGATGTCATATCCTTTTGTAGGAATTTGAATCTCAAATTGTATTTTGGTGATACAGATAGCAATTATAACAACGATAAATTTGTATATCACAAATCACTTTTTGTTCCTCTCATGCATCCTATGGTACATCAGTTCCAGAATAGCATTCTCAAAGATCTTCATTTTTCTTGCTCTGATATACGTTTTAAACCAAATAACATCACTTTGGCCGAAAAACAAGCTATTCTGGAACTACAGAACAATAGAGATATAGTTATCATCTCGGCTGATAAAGGTGGGGCTGTATTATTATTATTATTGGATTGGTGTGATTATGATAATGAGGCTAAGAGACAACTTTCGGATCAGAGATATTACTCTGTAATGCCCATTAATCCGACCTTTCGTTTTAAAAAACAGATTGAGGAGTTTTTGGCCTGGGCCAATAATGAAGCTATCATTACCAATGACACTATGCATCAGCTCACAACTCAGGACCTGACGGCTCAATACATTTATTTTCTACCAAAAATCCATAAGGACCCTTTACATCCACCTGGTAGACCTATTGTATCAGGGAAAGGGTATATCACCGAACCATTGTCTTTATACCTCACCAAACATCTGAAGCCTTTGTTGCATTTGGTATGATCACGATTGCAAGACACCACTAATTTTTTACAAATCATTTCTGATACTCAGCTCGAACCTGGTTGGTTCATGTGTACCCTTGACATAAGTGCCCTATATACCAACATTCCACATGAAGGAGGTTTGGAGGCACTGGCTTACTGGCTTGATGTGGCGGATTTATATCGACCAGACTTTAATTTTTTTCTGGTTGGTTTAGCAGAATATGTTCTTAATAGTAATGTCTTCTTTTATCAAGACATTTGTTATTGGCAAACAAAAGGCACAGCGATGGGAGCTTCATTTGCCCCTATATATGCGGATTTATTTATGGCCTACGTTGAGAAATATGTTATTTATGATTGCCAAAACAACATCTATTTGGAATATATTGACATCTGGAGACGTTACTTGGACGACTGTTGGATGGTATGGAAGGGGGAGGTACAACAACTAATGAATTTCATATCCTATTTGAATAATAATATATGGGGTTTACAGTTCACGGTACATTATGATCTGAATACTATCACTTTTTGGGATGTATTATTAAACAGATTACCTGATCATACATTAGGTACAGAAGTATTCAGAAATTACCCCCAGTACAATACCACCCTTCATGCGTCCAGTTTTCATCCACCACACATTGCACGTAACATCCCCAAATCACAGTTCATTAGAATGAAGCGGATTTGCTCTCAGGATTCTTCATTTCAGCAACAGAGGATGGACCTGACCAACAGGTTTAGATCTAGGGGCTACAGTATGGGACATGTGGTGAAGGCCAGTAGGCATGCCAATATACTTGACAGACAGGAACTACTGACTTACAAAGATCATACAAGTACCGCACCACAACCCATTAGATTCGTTACTACCTATGCCAGGAACTCAGACACTCTCATCCAAAGTGTACACAAACATTGGAAAATTTTACAATGTGATCATGAAGTGGCCAGCATTATACCAGATAAATGTCTTTTCTCATTTCGAAAAAAAAAATTAAGTTCCTGCTTTAGTCACTACAAACACAGTAATGTGAACAACCAGTCTCAATATTTTCAAACCATACTGACTGGGGAACCACTGACGGGTTGTTTTCCTTGTGGACATTGCAGTAATTGTGATTATGTCCAAAAATCCAAACAATTTTCTAGCAGAAATTGTGCAGTGGTTTATGATCTCAATTTTTTTGCTAACTGTAGCAGTGATTGGCTTGTGTATTTGGCCACATGCAATTGTGACTCATTCTACATTGGACAAACTTCCCGCCCATTCAGACTAAGATTATCTGAACACATTAGTAACATCAAGAATAAAAAAGCTAACAATGCACTTTACAAACACCACTTGGTACATAAAACTGCCAAATTTTCCTTTATGATTATTGACATTATCAAAGGGAATCGATCCAATAAGACAGGTTGGCATTTTATTTTAAATGCCAAAGAAAAAAAGTGGATTGTAAAACTAGGGGGATTATTCCCACCTTGTCTTAATGAACAATTTTAGGTCAACCAATGATCTCTGAGATGGGGATATATAAATTACAACAATGGATCTATTTGTTTAACACTGAGGGAGGCTGTGATATCATCCGGCCGAAACCGGTCTGATTATTTGTTGTTTTCATGCCTATTTTTAAATAAAGGTTTTCAGGTCACAGTATGCTGGCTCTATAGTTTTTGTTGCCATTAACAACAGGGGAACTCAACCATACAGAACAAAACCATATGAATGGGAACATTTTCACCTTTTCTCACACTCATTTTTCAATTTTCTTTGTCACTGAAAAATCTTCTGCCTGCCTGTTTAAAGTAGGATTGAATGGATCAAGTTTTAACACATAGATTGAATGATGTAACAAGGCACAGAATAAATCACATGAAAAATTACTTACCCTGGCTTTCCTTACAATATACTGAAACATTTTGTTAAACTGTTTTTTATCACTTTTATTTTTTGTTACAATTATGTAAATAAGCAAAGAAGCATTTTAGCCAAAATACGATGTCACAATTTAAACAAAAATGTGGATTTGTAAAGAGTAAAATAAAAATTGTGGAAAAAATTAGGGTGGAGTTCTTCAATGGCCATGACAGTTTCCATCACATTTAATATACACAACCAAATAATCTGACACATAAAAAATAGCTTCTGGAGATCACCACCATAGCTCTCAACTAAATAGGGACAAATCTCAACAGAATCAAGGACAAATCAAGAAATTATCAAGGACTCTTTTTTAACATTAGTACCGTTAACTTGATATGTTAATAGAATACTATATAATGTGGATTAATATACATTATGTGAAGTAAAAGGAGTCTATAAATCTAATCATTGTCATTATTTATTTAGAGTAATTCATCTCCATGTCTCTAAAAGTCATCAGTTTTAGGAAAAATTAAGAGGAACAGAGCTAAAATTTCTGTCAAAATCAGGGATGTCCTGAAAATCAGGACAGTTGAAATTTATGATCACCACATACCATTTCTTGAAGTAAAAGGTTTACAAAACGAAAGTCACTGGCATTATTTTTGTTTGGAATTCTCAGTATACAGTTGCAACTGAAATTGCATTTAAATGTTTTCTCTTCCTGACTGTATGCACAAGTCAAAATTGAAAGAAAAAAACAAGTCCACTTCTTGAGTCATTACACCGTCTAGATGTAAAGAAACTTATAATGAGCCTGACAGACATTTATTATTGACTGATCAAAATTTATAACATTCCTCTCATTACAGACCCTGTTTCAGATGTACATGTTTGCTTATTTCTGTAAAATATTTAAATACACCACACTGCTGTATGGCAAGTAATGTTGCTTTTCTATTTTTATTAGTGAAGAACATATTGTAAAAGTATTCTGCAAAATCTGAAACTGCTGTCTCTTGTAAATGCAAATAAGCAATTGCATGTCTTGTTGTAGTACACATATCTCATTGTGTTGCAAGGGCTTACTGTGGTCGGATCACCCCCCAGAGCTTGTGTCACAGTTGATCGACCACAGAAGTTTAAAGTGGCAGTTGGTCATATGTTGTTAATTGTGTCTCAGAAACATAATCATACTACTCTTAAATTAGAGTTCAATGGCTTGTCTGGCCTTATGGCCTCGTGGTGAAACAATTGCAGACAGTCATTTTCTGAGATACAGCAACTTTGGAGTAAAAATGATAAAGTAAGAGGATGAGCAAGAGTAGACAGTGCTTACCCACCACCGAGAATAGCACCTATGAAATATTTAGAGGTTGCCCTTTGAGCATAATTGTTGGAATACATATGTTACAAGCATTTGTGCACTGAAGTTGTCAGTTATGTGCATTTCAAGTTTTGTTGTTTCAAGGATTCACACTTGATCCTATAGCAAGTGATGCCGCTTTTCAATTTATGGTAATACTTGAACTAAAGAATATTTTATTAGCTTTTTGTTATACATTCTAAAAACCTGTCAGGATCTATGAATGTAAGTGACTGATTACATGTTTGTACTAGGAGTTTTAAGTCCTGTTGTGGTCTTAAACGGGTGATTTTTTCTGATGGGGTCTACTTTTGGCTTTTTACCTATATGAGTTAGCTTGCCCACCCCTTGGTGTAATATTACATTGTTGTTGACTAGGCCTTGATATATTCCATTGATATGACAGTAAAAGAAACTTGTCTTCAATTCAAATAGATTGGAGTGGGTGGATCCCAGTGAGGGTCAACGGCTGTTATCCTTGGAGGCAGAGATCTGTATCAGATAACTTTTTAAAGAGTTGCCTTGTCATCTGTGACTTGCTGGTAGGACCTGCAATCATTGGACCCTGTTTCATGTCTACTGTGCAATGCCAAGTTAATGAACATGAGCATAGTATCATCCATGACTTGATACTGGAGTTTGATCTGATGGTGATAATCAAAACATACCTAGATGAGAACTTCAGTCCTCTTCTTACTATGGCCTTAACATCAGCCTGTTTAGAAAATGAGAGCCACAGATGGAGGTCATATCAGCACAGAAGTAGATATTTACTTTAAATCTTTGACAGAGATGTTCTGTAGTAATTGTGGAATAACCAATTACTTTTAGTAGGTCCTCCAGTCAGGAGCAAGCTGTACATTTTTTTCTGTTTGTCATCTGCCCAGTTATTTGTAGATTTTTCTGTCAGAGCTCAATCTCTTCCTTTTTGGCTTAGTGCCCAACTATCCAAGATAGCTTGTAGCTGGAGATTTTAGTGCTTCGATCAGTAAAATTTCAGGAGGGCTGTCACGCAACTCCAGATTATGAAGGGCTTCAGCACTGTTTACGAGATTTCCACTGCTCATTCATCTAGGTGTATGAATCTCAGTTTGGATGTGAAAGATCCTGTGTTCAATTCCCGGGTAAGCTCTGCTTGTGCTTTTTTTCCCCTCTGACAGCAAATGCAGAGGGTTAAGACTGTGAGCTGTAGTTCCTGTAGTACAGGATTTGATTCCCGCAGTATTTGTTCACCTACTGTAAAAGCTGGAATAAGACAATTAACTAGACAGTGCATGGGGACATTGGACTAGGCTCCTCAATGGTCCCATAGACTGCAAGCCTAATAACTACCTATGTATTGCTACTCACGAAAGAGAATACATTTATTTTGTCGTCACAATTTATATTGTCTTAGCAAACCTAGATATAAAACAAATCACCTGTTCTCATGACAGTCAGAGCTATTTCCACATTGGGCCATCTGCAATGAGGTAACCTAATTGATTCAGTGCAGGCAATTAAATAACATCACTAGCAACAACCTCATTCTACTGTTGAGACAATACCACCTGCATGAAGTGCAGGTCATCTAAGATGCATTGGTCATCATTTATAATTCTTAGTGATCTCAGCACTTGGCCTGTTAGCCACTGGTCATGTATGAGTGAGCCCACTTATATCTCATGAAAGGAGCATGAACATAACCTTAATGATATGAGGAGGATGGGATACAGATTGGAACACAAGTGAATAAAGTCTGGTCTTTTATAGGATAACCTTGGTGTGCAGTCCCATTGCTCAGCATACCATTCAGAAATATAATACAAGAAGCAATGTTCCTGTCCACTAAGGTTTCCACTGTATCATATTATTCAACCAAGCTTTTTTGGCTGATCAGCAGTTTTTTTAGCTTGACATGTTTGTTCAGCCAAAGAGGTCTTTCTGCATGTCAGTATGAGAATGCAGCACATTTTTTCATAGCTAAAATTGTAGTCCCATTTTAAGTTCCTTGGCTTTTGCTAGCCAAATTTTGACATGTCAGCTTTGAAGAAATCATTAATATCCATGCACAGACATTCCTGGATTTTGTAAACACAAACTCCCTGGACCAGATAGTCAATACACCAACCAGGGGTGCAACCATACTGGATCTGGTCCTCATTAATATGTGAGAATGCTGCACACCCCTACTGTAATGCCTTCCCTGGTAAGGTCAGACCACAAAATGGTCTCCTTTGAAGTAAAAATAAAACCTGGACCCCAGCTAAACTGGGGATATTCAGGAACTATTCTAAGACTGAACTCCTGCTATTAAGTGAGAACCTAGCAAAATTTCAAGCCTCAATAAACCCTGAGAACACTTCTGCCTATGCAGAACTGTTCACAGAAACCCTGTACAAGCATGTTAATAGCTGTATAGAGGCAGCTGTACCCACCAGGAAGAAGTACAGAACTAACTCAAAAAATAAGCCACCCTGGTGGAATCACAAAATCAGTTGGGTGTATAACAGGAGGAAGAAAATCATGGTACAGTTAGAAGGTGTAGCACCCAGCGGGATAAAAAAACACTCTAATTAAACTAAACAAACAACTCAAAGGACAAATAAAGTCTAGCAAGGCCAAATTTGAGTTAAGTTTGGCCTCCCAGGCCAAGGACAACCACAACACATTCTTTAGCTATGTCCACAGCCTCGAAGGCAATACACAATTGTGTGCAGAGCTCATCGTAAATTGAGCCACCTATACTGAGTCAGAAGATATAGTAAACATTCTGGTTGATAAATTCAGCTCCAGCTTTACTACCCTCTCCCCCTCAACCTTCCCTCAAGGAATATCATCAAATATAACTCCCCCTGCTATCACTTGGGAACAGGTCCTTACTGCTCTCTCTAAGGCCAAGAACAATGCATCAATGGGCCCAGACAATATCCCAAGATGCCTTCTAAATAGCATCAAACATGACCTAGCAGGGCCTCTGGAATTACTATTTAACTGTAGCCTCCAAACAGGCTTAGTGCCTCATGAATGGAGAAAGGCAACATTCATCCCTCTGCACAAAAGTGGGCCATCTACAGACCATGGAAACTACAGATCCATAAGTCTCTCTAGTCTTATATATAAAGCCATGGAAAGAATTATCATGGAGATGATCAATAGAGATATAGTAAAACTCCAGACATTGGCCCCAACCCAATTTGGTTTTGTGAAGGGCAGAACATGCCTACTCAACCTGGTGGACTTCTTTGAGAAGGTCATCAAAGCAATGGATGAGGGCAGAATCATTCATACTGCCTACCTTGACCTGGCCAAGGCATTTGACAAAATACCCCACTCAGGCATTGTTGACAAACTCAGAAGGTTATGTACAAACCCGTATGTCACCCAGTGGATAGCCAATTGGCTCACAGACAGGATCCAGGAAGTTAGAACTGGGGAGTTCATGTCTACAAAGAGGCCAGTCACAAGTGGAGTCCCTCAGGGAAAAGTCCTTGGACCACTCCTTTTTGGCATTTACTTCTCAGAAGTCAAGGTAAATGTCAGTGGTCTCTGGCTGACTAAATTTGCAGATGATTGCAAATTAGGAGCTGTCATTGAATCCCACACTGACACAAATGTTCTCCAGAAAGGGATGATACAGACAAATAACTGGTGCCAGAGCCATGGACTAAAACTAAATGCCAAGAAATGCATAATAGTATCCTTTGGAAAGTCATCTACCCCCGGTAACTATCATATTGACAACACACCCCTTAGAGCTAACCCAGTTGTCAGAGACTTGGGGAGACAATAGATAGTAATCTAGCCTTTGACCATCACGTGCCTACAGTAGTGAGGAAATCATTCTATGATGCACAACTTATAAACAAAGGTAATGCATCTAGGTCCAAGGAAGTCAGTGTTCCACTGTATTTGGCATTCATCAGATCTATCATTGAGTACAATGCCCTCTTTGGTATGTACCTAACCAGGCATATCTAACAAAAGGAATGTCCACAGAGGTTCCTCACTAAAAGAATACAAGTCATAAGTAAAGTGTCCTATGCAGACCACCTGAAGGCTCTATCCTTGTATTTTGTCTCCTACAGGCTGTTCATAGGTTCATAGGTTGATACTAGGCTATCTGCCCTAGGGCATTTATAAGCCTAGCCAGAGTGTGTTTGGCTTTCGCCACCCTTTTAGATTAGTTGACTGTGCCACTGTATAGTAGGCCAAAGAAGATAGCCCTTTTGAGGTTAGTTTACTGTGCCTCTGTCTAGTAGGGACACAGAAGAGATCCCAGGGGTAAACCTATGATCTCCCATCCACTCATCAAGATTTCTCTTGAAGAGGGTCATTGAGGGACTCTGCCTAACATGGATTGGGATTTTGTTCCAGAGTGAGGGGAGCCT
Organism: Protopterus annectens; assembly: GCF_019279795.1. Taxonomy (NCBI): domain Eukaryota; kingdom Metazoa; phylum Chordata; order Ceratodontiformes; family Protopteridae; genus Protopterus; species Protopterus annectens. The sequence continues at coordinate 437,427,736 of NC_056736.1, read as the reverse complement.
CTGGGATATGAATTTGTCCCTCCAGCATGTCCTATTTATTTCTGTGCTGAGGTTTAAGTCCCTAGAGCATGTAACTCTAAGGGATTTGGATTTCCTGAGGTGGAGCATGTCCATTAATTCTGGGATGGACATGGCTTTATACGTCAGGCACAGATCGCCTCTGAGTAGGCGGTAAGCAACTGAGTAGAGCTGGAGTTTCTTCAGCCTAACTGAGTAGGGCATCTGTTTAAGTCCCTTGATCCTCTTGGTGAGGTACTTTTGGGGTCTTTCCAGTTGCTGCAGGTGTCGGGTAAGGTACATCCCAAATGGGGCATTGTATTCAATTATGGGCCTGATGAGTGATGAGTAGAGGGGCACAATGACCTCTCTTGATCTAGATGTGAACCCTTTCGTGATAAGGTGGGCTATATAGAAGGTCTTTCTAACCACTTTGGCAATGTGATTGTCAAAGGAGAGACTGCTATCTACTTGGGTCCCCAAATCCCTAATTACTTCTTCCGTACTTAATGGATTACCACCTATGTGGTAATTTGTGGGCACTTTGTTTTTCCCAAAGGGGATGACTATGCACTTTTTGTCTTTCTCTGTATCAAAAATTAATAATCTGTTTTTTCCTTCTAATGTTGTCAATTATATATGTTCATTTTTTCTGTTCTGTTGTATTAATTATAGAAAGAAAGAAGTATTATGTTTTAATATGAATGTAAATTACTGTCAATGAGGTCAATGAGGAAGACCCTCGCTGAAAATGGACATGTATCAGATCCAGGCGGATTATCAGGCAATAAAATAAAAATAAAATAAATCTGTATCAAGCATTAATCTGACGTTTTTCCTTCCTAAATGTCAATTGTATACAATTCTGTGTTTTCATGTTACCTCATGTATTAATTATCAAAAGAAGTATTATGTATATGAATGTAAATTACATCAAATGAGGAGTTTTTTTTCCTTTTCTCCCAGAAAATGATAGAAAATGGACATGTATCAGAGGGGGATTATCCCGGTCAAAAAAAAAAAAATAAAATATTTTGGCATTTAGCTTTAGGCCATGGCTCTGGCACCAGTTATCTGTCTCTGTGAGACCCTTTTGGAGGATGCTTGTGTCAGTCGAGTCGATTATGGCACCCAGTTTGCAGTCATCTGCAAACTTGGTCAGCCATAGTCCTCCCATGTTAGCCTGTACCTCAGAGAAATATATACCGAACAAGAGAGGTCCCAGGACTGAGCCTTGTGGGATGCCACTTGTAACTGGTTTAGAGTCTGACATGGCACCTGCAATTCTGACCATGTGGGTTCTATCCCTGAGCCAGTTTGCAACCCATCTTGTGACATAGGGGTTGATATTTAAGCTGGTGAGCTTATTTATGATGCCCGAGTGGGGTATTGTGTCGAAGGCTTTTGCGAGGTCCAGGTAGGATGTGTGGACTACCTTCCCTTCATCTATGGCCTTGGTGACTGTTTCAAAAAAGTCGACCAGGTTCAAGAGGCAAGATCTGCCCTTAAAGCCAAATTGGGTAGGATCCAGTGTTTGGAGGTTCCCAATGTCTTTGTTTATGAGTTTCATGATGATACGCTCCATAGCTTTGCAGACCAGGCTAGTCAGGCTTATAGGGCGATAGTTTCCGGGGTCCATTGTGGCACCATCTTTGTGGAGTGGGACCACTGTTGCTGTATGCCATTCCTTGGGTACATATCCTGTAGTAAGGCTGAGATTGAACAGTGACTTTATGTGAGGGTTCAGTTCTTCTTGGAGTTCATGTAAGACGCAGCCCAGGACACCGTCCGGTCCCATTGATGCTGTGTTTTTTGCTTTGGAGAGGGCAGCTCTCACCTGTGCATCTGTGATGTTAGGGAGGCTACACTCTGTTGGGATAGACATTTGCTCTTTTGGAGGGGAAGGGGGAGAAGTTTGCACTGAACCTGTCTGCCAGGATGTTGGCAATGTCTGTGGGTTCAGTGTATTTTTTGTCATTTTGAACTAACTCAGAGCATATCTGGGAGTTGCCACCCAGGTTCCTGACATAACTAAAGAAGGCCTTGTGATTATCTTTAGCATCTTGTGCAATTTTTCTTTCGAAGCTGGCCTTAGATGATTTTATGAGGGATCGTAGTTTCTTGCTAGTACTGATCAGAGATGCCTTCCCTTTTTGGGATTTTGCTCTATCATGTAGTAGCTTCCTCCTTCTGTTGTATAGGTTATTTATGGCTGGGGTCCACCAGACAGATCTCCTGCCTTTGGAGGAATGAGTCTTGGTTTTATTTGGGATAGCACAATCCATGCATTCCTGTAGGTGTCCATAGAAAGCGTTTGTAAAGGATTCTGTGGTTTGGGCCATATTTTCCACTGGCCCGGGGGCTTTGAAGGACTCCACCTCGGTTTTGAAAAGTGTGAAGTTTGCTTTTGAGAAGTTCTTCACCGTGGTTTCCTTGGCTGAGGGTGGGGACAGGATATGGATGTCCAGTGAGATTAATTTATGGTCAGATCTTACCAATGAGGGGTATACCTCTGGTATGGAACATAGAGTCCCCATGTTGGTGATGATCAGGTCCAATATGTTTTCCCCCTCTTATGGGAGTGGTGACCTGTTGTTCCATAGCATTTGAGTTTATAAATTCTAGGAACCGTTGGGTGAGGGTGTTGGGGCTTGAGTAATGCTCCCAGTCTATGTTTGGGTAGTTGAAGTCACCCAATATAATGGTGTTTGGAGAGACCTTCATATTCTCCAGTGTTCTCAGGAAAGCCGAGTGGGGTTCCTGAGTTTGGGAGGGTGGTCTGTAGCAGGCTACAAACTGAAAGGCAGTTTTGCTCACTGTTAGTTGCACATGGATGGTCTCCGATGCTTCATGCAGTGCCACTAACCTGGAGGTGTGGGTATCTTTGATGAATATGGATACTCCCCCTCCTTTTGTGGTTCGGCCGAGTTTTGGGGCCGAAAAGCATGATATGAGGTATAACCTGGTAGTGCTGGGGTGCTCTCGGGAGCCTTGAACCAGGTTTCTGTTACTGCACAGATATCGATATTCTCCATACTGAGGAGAGCCTTGAGTGCGTGCATCTTGAGGTTTAGACATCTGGCATTGAGCAGCATTACCCTTAGTTTCTTTTTCTTTGTGTTGTCTATGGAGGTGGGTTTGTCTTTTGAGCCTTGCCTAAAAAAGGCACTATGGGGGTGGCAAGAGCCTTAGCCAGTATTCGAAAGCCCAGGGGTGACAGGTGGAAGCCGTCCCTAGCAAAGCAACGTGGCTTGTCGAGCATATCATTCCAGGCTGACAGACACTGGATCCCCTTTGAATTACACCAATACTTTAGCCAATTGTTAAAATTGATAATTTTGTCTTTATACTGTGGCATCATTCTTGTTGAGGGGAGATCTATGCCTGGCATACAGGGTATTGTCAGATCCCATTCTGATGGACCTTCTGCATATCAGCAAAAAACAAAAAAAAAAAACAGAATTACTTGTTCTAAAGACTTAAATCTGTTGGAAAGGCAGGTATGTATCACAGAGAATACCTCATCTCTGGAACAGGCTCCCCATCGATGTGAAGCTGAGTTCCTCCCTAACCCAATTCAAGTGTAACTTGGATAATTGGGTGGGAAACGGGGAATTCATGCCTGGCTTGACACCTATGTCTCTAACGGATGCAATCCTGTAAATGGTTCATTTCTCATGCCCCTGCTTGTAAATGTTTCTACGCCCAAGCCCCTGCTTACACTGATCAAGGGTACCAGAACTTTTTAGAGATTAGGGATGTATGGCTAGGTTTAAAAAGGCCCTTGTTGTCGTTAGCCTAGTAAACACTTATGAACCAATAAAGTAAGTTTTCTTTAGCTGGTAAATAAACATACAATTTAAATTTTCACCACTAAGTGCCACTTGAGCATTTATGGTCTTAATTATTTGAAAATCTCTTAGACTGAATCTCTTACTTTATGATTTAATTATAACTGGGCAATTCTTTAACCTGTTATAACTGGTTAACTCTTAATATATGTATCTTGTATCATAACTACATATTAACTTGTTTCTGTAAATCTTTAGCTAGATTTTTATGAATAATGCTGTCTATTTACCTTTCTAACTTCTATGTGTTGTAACAGATGTCTGTCGTTTAAATGTGTAGCTTAAATATTCTGTAAATATCTATAGTGCTGTAATAGTAGAAGTACATTTACTAAAATATATGCTTTCAGTACTTTAGATCTATACCTTTGCATAACCTGTCAGTATCTTTTTAATTTTCTGTCTAAGGACAAAATGATTGACTTTAACAATTGGCTAAGCTTCTGGTGTCATTCTAAGGGAATCCAGTATCTGTCTGCCTGGGATGATATGATCGACAGACCACACTGCTTTGCCAGAGATGGCCTGCACCTGTTGCCCTTGGAATTCTGGATACTGGCAAAGGTTCTTGCCACCCCTATGGCAAGGTTCAAATGACAAATTCACCACCGTAACAGGCACAAGCAAGCAAAATCTGAGGGTAATGCTACTCAATGCTAGAAGTCTAAACCTCAAAATGCACTCACTCGAGGTACTCCTTAAAATGGAGAACATTGACATCTGTGCAGTGACAGAGACCTGGTTCAAAGCTCCAGAGAGCACCCCTGCATTAACAGGCTATAATTCATACCACACCTTTCGGCCACCAAACCCAGCCGAAACACTAAAGGTGGAGGCGTGTCCATATTCATTAAGGATATCCACACCTACAAGCTAGTTGCTCAACATAATGCATCTGAGATTATCCAAGTTCAACTAACTCTGGGCAAAACCACAATCCAGATTGTAGCTTGCTACAGACCCCTCACCATGCCCCAGGATTCCTACTCCTCTTTTCTTGATACACTGGACAATATTAAGGTACAACCCAACATTATAATATGGGTGATTTCAACTACCCTACCATTAACTGGGAAAACTACTCATGTACCAACTCTTTTGCTCAACATTTTCTGAAAATCATCAATTCCAACACTTTGGATCAACTTATCCACACCCCCACCAGGGGCAGCAATATCCTAGACCTGGTCATCACCAACATGGGTGACCGGTGTTCCACACCAGAGGTCAGCTCCTCGTTGGTCAGATCCGACCACAAGCTAATCACCCTAGACATCCACATCCCGCTCCCACCCCCATTAGGAAAACAACCGTAAAAAATTTCTCCAAAGCCAACTTCATGCTTCTTAAGACAGAAGTGGCAAACTTCACGACACCCATGCTGATGGACAATAGAGGTACGACTGCTGAATCCTACACAAATGCACTTAATAAGCACTTACACAAGTGCATGGATCGTGCTATCCCTAACAGAACAAAGATGCTATCCTCCAAAAAAAGGAAGCCAATCTGGTGGTCTTCTGCCATAAACAAACTCTACAACAGAAGAAAGAAACTGTTGCAAAAAAGAGTAAAATCCCACGATTGGAGAAACTCCCTGGTCAGCCTCAGTAAGAAGCTGTGATCCCTCATAAAATCCTCCAAAGCTAGTTATGAAAACAAAATTGCCACTGATTCTAAAGACAACCACAAAGCATTCTATAGCTATGTCAAAAATCTCAGTGGCAACACTCAGATCTGCTCTGAGTTACAGCACAATGACACTAAATATACAGAACCAACTGATATTGCCAACATCCTGGCAGATAGGTTCAGTGCTAACTTTACCCCCCTATCACCCCCTAAAGGGCCCATCTTTATACCGGAAGAATGCAAAGTTCCTGTAATCACGGCTGCACAGGTAAAAATTTCACTCTCCAAAGCCAAGAACACAGCATCCATGGGACTTGACAACATCCCAGGCTGCCTTCTACATGAACTACAGAATGAAGTGGCACCCCACCTAAGTACCATGTTCAATCATAGCCTCACCTCAGGCTTTGTGCCCATTGAATGGTGCACAGCAACAGTTATCCCACTCCACAAAGGGGGGGGCCACAGCAGACCCCGGGAACTACTGCCCCATTAGCCTCTGCAAGGCCATGGAACGTATCATCATGGAACTCATAAACAAAGACATTGGAGATCTCCAAACTCTGGACCCCACACAGTTTGGGTTTGTAAAAGGCAGATCATGTCTCCTAAACCTGATAGACTTCTTTGAAATAGTCACCAAAGCCATAGATGAGGGTAAGATGGCTCACAAAGTCTATCTAGATCTCGCCAAGGCGTTCAACACCATCCCCACTCTGGAATTATAGATAAACTCACTAAACTAGGTATAAATTCCTATGTCACAAGATGGGTTGCCAACTGGCTTACTGACAGAACCCACACCTTGAAAGTAGCAGACTCTAAATCAGACATCAGACCAGTGACAAGTGGAGTACCACAGGGTTCAGTCCTGGGTCCACTCCTGTTTGATATCTACTTCTCTGAAGTACAGGCTAACACAGAAGGTCTTTGGCTAACTAAATTCGCAGATGACTGTAAACTAGGAGCCATCATTGAAACTGCTAATGATGTGGACATCCTACAAAAGGGCCTCACTGAGACAGATGCCTGGTGTCAAAGACATGGTCTCAAGCTCAATGCCAAAAAGTGCATTGTCATCCCCTTTGGTAAAAACTCTGTACCCATGAACTACCACATAGGTGGTAGTCTACTTAACACCGAAAGTGTGATAAGAGACCTTGGGACACAGGTGGACATTAGTCTCTCCTTTGATAATCACATCGCCACAGTGGTCAGGAAATCTTTCTACATGGCACACCTCATCACAAAAGGTTTCTCATACAGAAAAAAAGAGGTCATTGTTCCCCTCTACTCATCACTCATTAGACCCATTATAGAGTACAACGCCCCTTTTGGTATGTACCTCACAAGACATCTACAACAACTGGAAAGGCTGCAAATATACCTCACAAAGACGTTTACTGGCCTCAAACAGATGCCTTATGCAGGCCGTCTCAAAAAACTCCAGCTTTACTCCATCCCATATCATCTACTCAGAGGCGATCTCTGCCTAACATACAAAGCTATGTCAAACCCAGAGCTGTTGGACATGCTCCACTTAAAGAAATCCCAATCCCTCCGAGCTACATGCTCTAGGGACTTAAACCTTGTCACCACAATAAACAGAACATGCTGGAGGGTAGATTCCTGTCCCAGAGACTTCCCATACTATGAAATAGACTACCTATCTTTGTCAAACAGAGCTCTTCATTAACACTATTCAAGAAAAATCTTGATGATTGGATGGGTAATAGGAAATTCACCCCGGGGATCACTTCTGTGGTTCTGCTTGACAGGGGCACAGAAAAATAATTTTCTTGGGTGGCGAAAGCCAGGGTACCTTTTTGGCTATGCTTGTATAGGCCCTAGAGCCAATAGCCTAGTACCTACATATGAACCTATGAACCTATATACAATAATCATTATGTAATGTGCACTGTATTCTATAAATTAATAAATTAAGCCTGATTTGATATGCCTGGAATATATTAAATAACTATTACTATTTATTCTTTAGATAACGTAGTTTAATAAGCTTGTTACAAATAATTTTGTCATTTTACCCTTAAAAGTAATAACTTAATAATGTGAGGTGTGATATAGTTGCATGTTGTAAACTGTCTAGTAATGCTGTTAGAAATGTATAACTGAGAATGAATGTTATATTCTGAAATCTGACTGAAACATACCATAGTGAACTCATGACTGAGTATGAATATGAAATTCTGACTGAAATTTACACTAAAGTGATACATATTTATACTGAACATCTAAAAAAATATCTGTGTATAAATGTTATATTCTGGAAACGAAATAAACAAATCTAAAGGAATACCTTTTCTGCCAGTATTGTCTGAACTCAGAAAAAAACATAAACTGAAATCTAGAAAACCAACAACAGCACAAAGTTTTTTAGTCCCAAAGTAGAAAAAGCAAAATATGTAGAGATAAACAACTGTGGGACCACCACGGCAAAGCACATAAATTTATTAAAACAATAAAAAACTGATAAGCGCTTTCGGAAACACTTCCTTCTTCAGATCATAATTTAAAAACAACAGTTACCATATAAATACTCTCATATCCATACCCATAATACATCATTGTAGAGTAAACAAGGCAATTAACATAATTAATCAATCAATTGTTACCTTCTTCTAGTCTTCAATATGGGCTTTAAAGGTATATAACCATTTAGCCCTGGTAGCATATCTTCCCTCATTTTAGCTATCCAATTAGTTTCTTTAATCTCTGTACTGTTCATTATTTCACCTCCTCTAATAGTAGGATTATATGATCAGTCACAGCATGAAGTTATGGGAAAGAGTTGTGGAAGCTAGGTTAAGAAGGAACATGATGATTAGTGATCAGCAGTATGGTTTCATTCCAGGAAAGAGCACTATAGATGCGATGTTTGCTCTGAGAGTGTTGATGGAGAAGTACAGAGAATGTCAGAAGGAGTTGCATTGTGTTTATGTAGACTTAGAGAAAGCATATTACAGGGTGCCTAGAGAGGAGTTGTGGTATTGTATGAGGAAATCAGGAGTGTCAGAGATGTAAGAGTGGTACAGGATATGTACGAGGGTAGTGTGACAGCGGTGAGGTCTGCGGTGGAAGTGACGGATGCGTTTAAGGTGGAGATGGGGTTACATCAAGGATCAGCTCTGAGCCCTTTCTTATTTGCAATGGTGATGGACAGGTTAACAGACGAGTTCAGACAGGAGTCCCCGTGGACTGTGATGTTTGCAGATGACATTGTGATCTGTAGTGAGAGTAGGGAACAGGTGGAGGAGACCCTGGAGAGATGGAGATATGCTCTAGAGAGAAGAGGAATGAAGGTCAGCACGACTAGGACAGAATATATGTGTGTGAATGAGAGGGAGAATAGAGGAATGGTGAGGATGCAAGGAGTAGAGGTGGCAAAGGTGAATGAGTTTAAATACTTGGGGTCAATAGTTCAGAGTAACAGTGAGTGTGGAAGAGAGGTGAAGAAGAGAGTACAGGCAGAATAGAGTGGGTGGAGAAGAGTGTCAGGAGTGATTTGTGACAGACGAGTACCTGTAAGAGTGAAAGGGAAGGTCTACAAGAGGGTAGTGAGACCAGCTATGTTATATGGGTTGGAGACAGTGGCATTGACAAAAAGGCAGGAGTTTGAGCTGGATGTGGCAGAGTTAAAGATGTTAAGATTTGCACTGGGTGTGATGAGGGTGGACAGGATTAGGAATAAGTATATTAGAGGGTCAGCCCAGGTTGGAAGGTTTGGAGACAAAGCCAGAGAGGCAAGATTACATTGGTTTGGACATGTGCTGAGGAGGGATGCTGAGTATATTGGGAAAAAGATGCTAAGGATGAAGCTACCAGGTAACAGGAAATGTGGAAGGCCTAAGATAAGGTTTATGGATATGGTGAGAGAGGACATGCAGGTGGTTGGTGTGACAGAGCAAGATGGAGAGGACAGGAAGAAATGGAAATAGGTGATCCGCTGTGGCAACCCCTAATGGGACAGCCAAAAGAAGATGATGAAGCTCTTTAAATTACGATTCCTCTTATAACAAACACTAGGCATATCCCCTACTATATCTCTTAATTTATCGTCTGAAGTAAGTCATTTCCAATTACTTTCTATTATATTTCTAATATATTTAAAATCTGTGCTAAAGGTAAAAGATATCCTGACCTTATTAATTGACCTAGAATCACTGTCCATTACTTCTTTATCATTTTTATCATCTTTATCATTTTAGTGAACTACGGTTTACCATTACCTTTTCTCATATATTTTACTTGCCTGGATGCAGCTACTACGTGTTTGTCCTTGTATCCCCTGTCTATTAAACATTGTTCAGTTCTATTCATTTGTTGCAGAAAAATCACCTTCTTTGCTGCAAAGTCCAGATGTTCTTAACATTTGATTAGTCACAATGTTTTTAAAAATATGTTGTGGGTGCATGCTACTTCTTTCTAATAGAGCATTCTTCCAGCATGGTTTATGATACAGTGAGGTATAAACATCGCCTTTATCATCTAATTTTAACAAAATATCTAAAAACTCTATCGATTCCATAGATGAGTGCATGGTAAACCTAAAAATGTAGTAGTTGATTCTAAATACTTAACAAATGCATATAGTTGTACCATGTCTCCGTCCCACAACACTTTGTGCTGTTGTTGGTTTTCTACATTTTATCTTTGTTCTACAGACGAAGTTACATGGCTGAATGTGCAGATATAGAACTGGACTATAGACCCGCACAACCTCCTAAAAAGGGTTTTGGCTATAATCCAAGGATGTTGAATAGAGCAACGAATCCCTTGCTTATGCTGAATTTCCATTATGATAGACAGTCCTATGATGAAGGACAGGTAATGAAAGAAACTTTTTTTCAACTTTACAATGAAGTAGAAAATGGCTTATATGAGTTACAATGCATGCAGTGGCAATGGATGCATTTAGAGGCATGCATGTATTTCAAAGTAATACCTAGGGGACTTTGTATATTTTGTATGCCTACTTATGGGACTAAATACCTGACCTTGTAGCCAAATGGCAGGCTATTAACATAGACAGCAGCTTTAGATGCATGGAATTGCTATTGGATTATTTCAAGCCAATGGTGTCTGCTCTAATACAGCATATGGAAGAGATACAAACACTTTTAGCCAGGGAATATCAGGAAAATATGTAGACAGAATGGCTTGACATGATTTTCTGCAGTCTCTCACTATATGACTCTAAGCTACAGCGTTTAAAAAGTAAGAAATTGGAGAGAGATTGTGCTGACTTTAGCAAGAGACATATTTTTGTATGGCCAAAAAATGTAATGGGTCATTCTAAATATAACCAAAACAAAACATCTGATGTTACGAAAACTAGAGACACTATATCTACGATTCCCAGTTCGAATGATGTGTCAACAGGAAGTGATGTCATTCTTTTGGATGGCAAAGAGCAGCCATCCATCTCTAATAATGGCGGACATGCCATAGAGCATAAAGGTATGACATCATGAATGAAAGTTGGAAATCATGAAGGGCGAAGTAACCAGCTACATACCAAGAATAATACTACTTGCATCTCTAGCAATTCTGAACTAACTATACAGAATATATCTGTTTTTAGTAATTCTGAACTAACCACACACAATAATGGACTAGGAGCCAGACCTAAAGCCTCTGCTTCTTTTTACATCTTCTCAAACGACTGCCTCTGCAAATGAGAACACCAGAGAGCAGGAAAAGAGACAGAATACAGAGCAATGGTGGAGGAAGATATCCAGAGATGATCCCCTTTAGAAACTGGGACTTTGATATTTCATTTATCCAATAGATATTTAACTGATGCTGAATTGATGGTTTTAAATAAGGGACTGTCGTTTGTGCTGGCAGTTCCTAGTAAACAGTCGGATGTTGTTTTAGAGTTACAACAATTTGCTAGAAATGTTAATTTGCGATGTTCATTTTCTAATACAGATGACTTGTCTTTTAATCCAGCTTTTAAAAAACCTAGCACGTATATGCCATTTTCACAACCATTAGTAGACACATTTTTAAAAGTTTGTGAGAGGGAGATAAGTCAACATTTCTTATCTAAACACAGACCAGCACATTTTAATTTAATGTTAGAAGAGAAACAGACACTTAAAGCACTTATAGAATATAAAAACATAACAATTAGGCCTGTGGATAAAGGTAATGAAATAGTAGTATTAGATTATACACATTATAAGGATATTATGCTTAATATGTTAAAAGATATAAATACTTACAAATGTTAAACACTAACAGAGGTTAAGAAAATTATTATTAATGTCAAAGATGACCTTTTTGACCTTTTTAGATTAGATGTTATTTCTAAAAAGCTTTATGATTATTTTTTGGTAGACTGTCCTAAAATACCAATTATATCAGGTTTACCTAAGATACATAAATCCATGTCTAATCCTCCCTTGAGACCCACTGTTAATGGAGCAGATTGGATTACTGAATTGATCTCCAAATGGGTTGAATTTCAACTAAAACCTATGGTAAATAAGGCTGAAACAGTTTTAAAAGACTCTGCTCATTTTTTGGAACAGTTATATAACCACATGGAGACCAGAGACAGGCCTTTAGCTTTTACTTTAGAAACACTAGATGTGCACAACCTTTTCACAGTAATTCCCAGTGATGTAGGACTGGATTATATTAGGGCCTTTAATACAAGAATAGGTTTTATGGACATAAATTGGTAAAATGGAATGCATATGTAAGCTAATGAATATTATATTACGTAATAATGTTTTTGCGTTTGAGGATAGAACATACTTACAGCGCTTTGGCGTAGCCATGGGCACACCTGCACAAATAATTACACTAATCTAGTCCTAGCAGAATGGGAGTTGGAATTTGTTTTGAGTGATAATAACCCCTGGCTTAAACATCTGAGTATATACCTTAGGTTTGTGGACGACATTTTTAAGTTGCGGGAGGGAGACATGGAACAACTATATGCGTTTGTTCAGTATTTAGAATCAACTACTACATTTTTAAGGTTTACCATGCACTCATCTATGGAATCGATAGAGTTTTTAGATATTTTGTTAAAATTAGATGATAAGGGCGATGTTTATACCTCACTGTATCATAAACCATGCTGAAAGAATGCTCTATTAGAAAGAAGTAGCATGCACCCACAACATATTTTTAAAAACATGGTGACTAATCAAATGTTAAGAACATCTAGATTTTGTAGCAAAGAAGGTGATTTTCTCCAACAAATGAATAGAACTGAACAATGTTTAATAGACAGGGGATACAAGGACAAACAAGTAGTAGCTGCATCCAGGCAAGTAAAATGTATGAGAAAAGGTAAAGGTAAACCGTGGTTCACTAAAAATGATAAAGATGATAAAGGAGTAATGGACAGTGATTCTAGGTCAATTAATAAGGTCAGGATACCTTTTACCTTTAGCGCAGATTTTAAATATATTAGAAATATAATAGAAAGTAATTAGAAATTACTTACTTCATACGATAAATTAAGAGATATAGTGGGGGACATGCCTAGTTTTTGTTATAAGAGGAATCGTAATTTAAAGAGCTTACTATGTACTAATAATATGCAAGGACATGGGATCAGGTTATATAGTGATAAGCAAGGAACATACCCATGTCATAGATGCAAAGCATGTAAGTTCATCACTAAGAATCAAGTTTTTATACATCCTGTTACGAGAAGAAGGTATGCCTATAGAGGCTATGTATGTTGTACAACTGAACATGTGATTTATTTAGCACACTGTACACAATGTACATCTTTCTATATAGGTAAAACTAACAGGATGTTAAAAGAATGTATATTAAAACATAAAAATTATGAACATAAAGAGACACCTAGAAGTGCTTTAGCACAACATATTCTTGCCAACCCACAACATGATTTTTAGTTTATGGTATTAGATAAATATCATCCTACTATTAGAGGAGGTGATATAATGAACAGTACTGAGATTAAAGAAACTAATTGGATAGCTGAAATGAGGGACGATATGCTACCGGGGCTAAATGGTTATATACCTTTAAAGCCCATATTAAAGGCTAAAAGAAGGTAGCAATTGATTGATTAATTATGTTAATTGCCTTGTTTACTCTACAATGATGTATTATGTGTATGGATATGAGAGTATTTATATGGTAACTGTTGTTTTTTAAATTATGATCTGAAGAAGGAAGTGCTTCCGAAAGCGCTAATCAGTTTTTTATTGTTTTAATTTATGTGCTTTGCTGTGGTGGTCCCACTGTTGTTTATCTCTATATAACATTAAATATGGTAAATATTTTACTCTGGAAAGTAAACTATTACAAGAGAAATAACTTTTTTTCCTGCCAGTATTATTTGAACACAGATAAAAGCATAAACTGAAAACTAGTACTGCAATACAATTATCTGAAAACATAAAAACCTTTGCATACTTGCGTTAACTCTAATCTGCATAAATGCACATCTGTTGTATACAAATTTTAACTCTAAAGAGTACTTTATTTAGATAACTGGAACACATTTACTATAAAGAATTGAAGAAAAAACAACAATGTTCACTTCTGACTTTGGGGGCCTTGTCTTTCTGTAGATACTTGACTTGTGCACCACAGCTCTTGCCAAGTTTAGCCCTTATTCTGCATTATCCCAGTCACTGCTGAGGTATTGGAAGAGCAGTCTTAATGTCCCAGAGTCCTTTCCTTGGTCCCTTTTAGACTTAAGCCTTCCAACCTCCCCCTTCTCCATCTCCTGGGTAGCTAATGTAATATTTTGTTGACTGTATTGAAAAACATGCATTCTTGAAAACCAAACTGGAAATTATTCGAATATCCAAAACTGACAGTGTGTCTTTTTGTAGCAATATTTACACAGTACCAAGACCTTAGCTTAACATTTGCAGCTTTAACATATATATGTAAAAGTGGGTCTACTACAGAAATTGAAATATCATATCATCGAAGGCGGAATCATCGAGAGGAAAACTTCAAAATCTGAAAACATCAAACACCTGGAACTCGGAAAGCCATCCCCAGAAAAAGAAACACATGACCATCAGGACATAAAAACAGATAACGAAGCATGTATAACCTTCCAAAGTGGGGGGCTTTTCCCCCCACAACCCACAACTAAATACACTAAACTCCAAGATTGCACTACAGTTGAGAAAGGGCAATGTTCACTATGATGGCCAAGTGGGTCTGTTCCTGGGCTTTGTTTTTGATGGTCTGGGTGTTCGTTGTTTTCAGGATTTGATGATGTTGTTTCGATGATGTCATCTTCGACCATATGGTCTTTCGATACTTTCAGGTAGACCCGTAAATATATATATATATATATATATATATATATATATATATATATATATATATATATATATATATATGTTCACTTCTAAATCTCAAAAGCTCAAAATCCTGAATCTCAAAATACTGAACTCAAAAATCTCAAAAGCTCAAAATACTGAAAGCTCATAATATCGAAAAACATACAGGACATCAACGCTGACTATATTGCAGCAGAAATACATACGGAAACAAAGAAAAGACAAACCGTATTAGTCTACTCCAAGTATAAGCAAAAGGCAAGCCCCCCTGCACCCCCACACCCCCTGCTACTTAAATATATCAACTGTGAGATCGCACTTCACTACACTAAGATGAGTTATGTTGTAGAATAGTACATTAAAAGGGAACATGACTAAGGTTACAACAGGCAGTCATGAAGCATGGCATGGTATGTTTGTCATTTTCTTCTGTGAAGTGCTATCTCGGAGTACGATTTACATCTCTCTAGGTGTGTGTGTGTGTGTGTGTGTGTGTGTGTGTGTGTGTGTGTGTGTGTGTGTGAGTGATCATTAATCAGTGTCAGGTTTAGTAGGTGTCTAGCATTTAATCAGTGTTGTGAAATACTGTGGTACTGAATATTTCTGTCAGTTTCATTTTTATTTTAAATTTTATTTATTTATTTATTAAACAGATAATGCTTTTCCTAATCAGCTGAATTTCTGCCCAAGTTAAAGAAGTAAAACAGTCGGAGAACAAATAGTTGAGGTATGCAAAGGCTTCCCTTGTAAAGTGATATTTAGAAAATCTGAACAATATCTTTTTACTGTACCCAGTGCATAACAATATGTTGTTAGCCTCCTATTCCCCAGTAATTTCACAAGCGTTCAGCAGTAGGTAATGTTTAAAGTTCGATTGTGGACTAATGTCCCTTCAACCGAGAACAAGGTAATGTTTAAAGTTCATTTGTGGACTAATGTCCCTACAACTGAGAACAAGGTAATGTTTAAAGTTCATTTGTGGACTAATGTCCCTTCAACCAAGAACAAGGTAATGTTTAAAGTTCATTTGTGGACTAATGTCCCCACAACCTAGAGCAAGGTAATGTTCAAAGTTCATTTGTGGACTAATGTCCCTACATCCAAGAACAAGATAATGTTTAAAGTTTATTTATGGACTGATGTCCCTACGACCGTGAACAAAATAATGTTTAAAGTTGATTTATGGACTGATGTCCCTACGACCGAAAACATTGCAACCAGCTGTCCAAGCTGTTATCAAACATGAAGTGTATTAATACAATTACTTAGTAAATTTATTTTGAACTATTCCTTTCCAGAACCATTAAAATAAAGTGTGAAATATTTAAATTTAAGTTTAATCCACTGCTTTTTGGTTTCTCTTAAGTTTAGCTGCTAGACTCAGAGAGTCAGAGTGTCCTCAGCATGCACAGACAGCTCAACTCCTACTAACGTGGGTGGTGTCTTCTGCTTCACTTCCCTCCCAACCCCAATTCCCCAGTCACCCCTCCACCCCAATACACACACTTATCCAAAGTCTGTCTGCCCACTTCATACTACTTTTGGCCATCCCCTTAAAGACATAACGCATACTCACACTTAACCACAACCTTATGCAAACTACACATATTCCCCTCTTACAAATGCTAGTTACTGAGCAAGTAAGACAATATGCTCAATCTGTAAAACAAGTCCACTATTTACAAGTAAGCAATCACAAATCAATGTACTTCCCTAAAAAAGAAAACATATCTACTACCCCAATCCCACAACAGAATCTCTTTCACATAACTCAAATATTTTCCTCTCTGTATCCTAACAATATAATTAATGATACTCCCTCAAGCTTGGCATGATGTTTATTACTGCAACATTACACAAAATACTAAATTAAATTATCATCCATTCTCAAGTACAACTCCCTACCATACAAAATCAATTTTCTCAGGCCATCCTCTAATATCTCCATCACTATACCTAGATTTCTCATATACAATATGGCATCACCAAAATGTGCCACCAGTCACAAGAAATAAAAATAAACATAGAAAGCATTTTGAATAAATTAAATAAAATCAGCTCCTTCATAGCACAAAACAACCCAGACATCATTACCATTACAGAATCCTGGCCTAAAATTAGATAACTCTTCTGCCCATCACTTTCCTTAAGGTATAATTACTACTTTGACTCCAGACCAATAATAAAAAAAAATCAGGCGTGAACCTTATCTCTGTACAATTTCAACCCTAACACAAACTAGTCTCACAAGGAAGTTCTATCTCTACTTTCACTGCAATATCAAGTCTACTTAAAATCAACACCATACAAAACATACTACATACCTGTAACTTATCTACCACCTCCAGCTTCACCAAAACAACTTCAGCCACTCATCACTCAGATATTTTCCTTCTGTCCCAGGCAGAGATAACTCCTTATCCTTGGTGGCTTCAATGTTAAGTTACTAGAGCCTTTTGAAAGTAATATCTCAAAGATACTAGTGGACCTCACCCTTCTGTAACTAGTAACCCAGTCTACCCTTCCTTCAAGATTTAGTGATTACAATCAGTCAACAATATCCTCAATCTCTATATGCCCCCCAGCTTAGAATAACCATTGTCCCACAAGCTTTAATATACAAAACTTACTAGAACTGCCCCCCCAAGTATATCTCCTTTAGACCTAAATCTCAGTCAAACACTATCAGACTCAAAACACCTCTAGCATCCATTAACTGGTGCAAAGTTACAAACTCAATTGACCTAATCCTTTCAGCTGAGACCTCTACCACAATGCTTAACAATGTTCAATACACATTTTTCAATAGTTACTAGACTTTAAAAACAAAGAAACCCAATGGATGACACAAGAACTAAATGTTATTCTAAAATAAACAGTTTTAAATGTAGCATTGACGGCCTCCATTGTCATTATAACAGTGGGCTGGACCATATTCCGATAATCATTAAAATTCCTAGTAAACTTCTTGTGCTTCCTTGTTTTTAAAACTTCAGCTTCCTTAGCAGGCTTATTGAAAATCAACTGTAATCTCAAAGCAGATGTGTATGCAGACACCAAATCATTAAGGGTATATAATGATTTATCTATAGATAGATTCAGCATTGTCAGGGTTTCATCATTAGCATACATGATCAATCACATATAATGGAATCCAGTTTCTTCATTAATTTGGTTTCATTGCTTCAACAATCGGAAATGGGAAAGGAATTAATGGGTTTCTGACTAAGCCCAAGGGACCTTACCAGCTGTAGGTTCCCCTATGAATAATCAAATTACCTGAACATCGACTAGCGGAACAGCGAGACAACATAATCAAAAACTCATAACAGAGAACTCCCGGAATGGTGAAATTCGACTCCAGGAAGCTAACCACTTGGCCAGCATTGACACTTTTGAGGGCTTGCACAATAAAAGGATAATGCATTAGAAATATACTTGCAATGTATGCGGGTATTTCAGGAAAATGTGCCCTTAACTTTTTTCTCAGAGTTTTGAATGCAACTGTAGTGACCTTCAAGAATGTCCTTAACATTAAGGTTTTTCTTATTAATAAGGCCTTCATCCACTAAACTTTTGATACCTGTGGTATGGACAAATTATTGACTTCCAAGCAGGAGTTACTCGCTACTTCCTTTCTAAAGATTCTAGTAAGGAAGTCTTTATTTAAAAGGTCCTTAGAAATACAAAGATCTAGGAAACAAATATCTTTATGAGCACAAAACATAAAATATAAAAAGTGGGTAGAGAACCTTAAAACTCATGAGATCATTCTCAGTCCCATTACATACAAAGAAAATATCATCAATGAAATGGAAATATTTTAAGATAACAAAATAAAGAGTATGAGTAGGCAGAATAATCTTAACAATAGGCTTAAAGCAAATTAGCACAATGTGGGGCCATGGCAGCCCCTATAGTCACAACAGCAAGTTGTTTAAAAACAAAACAAAAAAGTTATTGAACAGCACAATCCATAAACAGTCAATAACCAAATTAGTATTCCTGTCAGAAAATGTATTGGTCAGGATTTCTCTAAACCAAACAAAATCTCAAGTCATGAGGTATGACCTCATAAAGACTTTCTGTATCAGCAATTATCATAGGAAGTTACTAGGCTATTAGCGCTGAGGCCCTTACAAGCCTAGCCAAAAATTTTGCCAATGTTCCAAAAAGTCAGCACCCTATGCCACTGTCTAGCAGGGACATAGGTAGAATCCCAGGGGCGTATTTTCTGTTCCCCATCCAGTTATCCTGGTTGCGCTTAAAAAGGTTTAATGAGGTACTCTGCTTCACGTGGAGAGGGAGTTTATTCCACAAAAGTGGGAGTCTCTGGGACACAAATCTGTCCTGCCAGCAAGTCCTATTGATGTCACAGACCAGGTTGAGGTCTTGTGTGCAGGTTACTTGAGTGGAGCTTGACATGTGGATATGCAGCAGTCCCATCAAGGTGGGGTCTGAGATTGCTTTGCATGCCAGACAAAGGTCACCTATGAGGACTCTGTAGGAGACTGAGTAGAGGGACAGTGCTTTTAGCTTATTTGTTTAGGGTAGATGTTTTAAGCCCTGGATTCTCCAGGTGAGGAATTTCTGTGGTCTCTCTAGCTGCTGCATGTGCTTTGCAAGGTACATGCTGAAAAGGGCATTGCATTCAATAATCAGTCTTATAATGGAAGAATACAGGGATGTTATGACCACCTTGTCCCTGAATGAGATACCCTCACTAATGAGGTGGGACATGTAGAAAGCTTTCCATACAATGGAGGTAATATGGTGGTCAAAAGTCAGTTTGGTATCAACCTGGGTTCCCAAGTCCCTCATGACTGATTGCATGCTTAGTGTCTTATTATAAATGTGATCATTTGACAAATATAAGGCCCCATTTTTTACCCTGATGGGTTATCACACCTAGTAGTTTATAGTATAGAATAAACTACTCATGCTTGCACATTGATCTTTCCCAATCAAGATTCTAACTGGAGCCAAGTACGTTAGTGAAATTTATTCCTTCATGAATATTGATAACCAGATATTGGTATTACTTTCTGGTGGACATAGGGACTACCTCTTCGATAAGATGGTTTAGTCTCAGACTGGATACATAGAACTTGGTGTCCAGCACTTTTGACAGATTATAGCACATATCATTTTTATTTTTTTGACTTGTTGCTATAAATACTCAATTCTTCATTTGAGGTCTGTTCAGACCTATTAATTTACAGCGTATTGTCATGGATCTAGAAACAATACTCCAAGGGCTATGTGCCGATAAAAATGATATTGGTGTCTTTGGTATACCAGATGAGAATGGTACTCCACAACTTATAGATCCAGTTGATGGCTGCAACAGTGCTTTTCAGAAACTTGGCAAAAGCATGAAAAGTTTGAGATCAAACATATGGCACTTGAGGCTTTTTAAAGCTTATTTGAACAAGGAAATAACCCCTAGGGGTTTGAGAATCAAAACTCAACCACTAGTAAGTAAAACTGATGAAACTCTGACCAATGAATGGTATTATGGCACTTGAGGCTTTTTAAAGCTTATTTGAACAAGGAAATAACCCCTAGGGGTTTGAGAATCAAAACTCAACCACTAGTAAGTAAAACTGATGAAACTCTGACCAATGAATGGTATCTAGCTCAACAACAGGTATCCATGAACTTTGTTCGAATATTGAGTTCATATTATGAATGAACTATTGAAACAAATATTAAAGAGGTTGTTGACCTGTGTGGTGAAGTCAAAGCTTATGAGGGACATTCACAATTTTCCATATGTCTTAATAAGCTGTCAAAAGATTTGCTGGTTTTTGAAAAACAGATAAAGGACAAAAAAACTTAAAAAAAATGAATAGGGATCTAACCGACTATCAAAGAGGACGACCTTTTGATACTGCCAAAAATGTTAGATTTATGGATACCAGACAGAATGCCGGTAGGAACTTCAAGAAAAGACCCAGATCCATATTGAAAGGGTCTCACATGTACAGCAGTACATCAGCAGATGATTCCTCCACTACAGACACTAAAGGGACTAACACTGGTGAATCCCCGGTTCCTAAAAAAGCTAAGAACCAAGCCCACCCTTTAAACATACCAGGAGGAGGGGTGGGAGAAAGCATAGAAGGTAAAAAAATGGACACAATTGAGGGTCTTATTCAAACACTTATGAGACAATAGATGGCAATATTTTGAATATTTCTCTAACTGTTTTAACCGAGGACCAAAAGAAACTTCTAAATAAAGATTTGAATTTTGTTCCTGGGTTATTTGTTGATGAGTCAGACATAGTGAATGACATTAATGATTTTTGCCACAGGTCAGCCTCAAGCTATTCTTTGGGTCCAGATCTGACTCTCAAAGATCTAACGAATTTAAATTTCACAAATCCAACTTTGTGCCACCCATGATCCGAAATGTAGCAGTCTTTCAACAATCGGTACTCAGAAACATACATTTTAAGTTGGATCAATTTTCATCCTTGAAACATAATTTAACCAACACTGAACAACAGGTATTGCAACAGCTTAGGGACAATAAAAATATTGTCATCACTCAGGCCGACAAGGGTGGGGCAGTAGTTATCATGGACATGGATTATTATCTGTGGGAGGGAAATGGACAACTTTCCAACCCTTCCCATTACATGAAGATGCCTATTGACCTCACTCTTAACTCCAAGCAAGAAATTGACAACATTTTGACCTAGCTGTGTCTGAGGGTATTATATCTGATACAGTGAAGGCACATCTTACAGTACAAGATCCACAGAAACAAACACTATACCTGTTACCCAAGATACATAAATGTCTCAACAAATCCCCTGGAAGACCAATTGTATCTGGTATGGGTTCATTAACAGAACCATTATCAGAATTCCTCACTTTATATCTCAAACCATTACTAGACCTGATTCGTGCCAAAATACAGGATACTACACAATTTCTGCACATTATTGTTGATAACCAACTAGAACCCGACTGGCTACTCTGCACCCTAGATGTCAGGGCTCTATATACCAACATACCACATTGGGCTGGATTGGAAGCCCTAAAATTTTGGTTAGACAAAACACAACTTTATCCTGTAGGTTTTAACACACTTTTGGTTTGTATGGCTGAACATGTTCTCAATAAAAATGTTTTCTATTTTCAGGGAGAATGTTACTGGCAGCTTAAGGGTACCGCCATGGGAGCATCTTTCGCCCCCATATATGCAGACCTATTCATGGGATATGTTGAGGAACACCTCATTTATGACTCTACACATAATTTGTATCTTGAGGAACTTGATATTTGGCGCAGCTATTTGGATGATTGTTGGCTGGTTTGGCGTTCTGATGAGGAATACTTAGCAGAATTTGTTCTATATCTCAACCAGAACAAATGGGGTATTGAATTTTCATCCACTCATGATCAAAATGAGATCAATTTCCTGGACGTGACTATAACTAGGAATACAGATGACACTTTACGCAGTAAAACATTCTGCAAATACCCCCAGTATAACAGCTTACTACATGCAACCAGTATGCATCCCTACCACATTATCCAAAATATACCCAAGTCTCAGTTCCCCAGGATTCGCAGAACCTGTTCTTCAGATAACGATTATGATGAATCTCAGCATGATTTGTCTAACAGGTTTAGAGCTAGGGGCTATCAGGAACTTGACATTCGGGGTGCTCAGCAAGTTGCTCTCAAATCTACCAGAACCTCCCTCCTCAAATATTCTGACAAGACTCGGACTGAACAGGATGAATCTATACGGTTCATCACAATATTTGGACGTAACATTAACCTTATTAGGAATGTTATATCCAAGCATTGGAATATTCTCACTGCCAATGAGGAGCTTATACCTTGGAATGGTGATGTATGTAAGTATGGATACAGAAGGGGGAGGACATTAGGTTCATTTTTTTCACTTTTCAAGAGGGTCAGTTTGGCTGGAGCCATACATCACCAACTAACCATGACAGGCGACAAACTATGGGGCACATACCATTGTGGTCATTGCACATCATGTCCATTCATTTTCACATCAAAACACTTCACTAGCAAAAACACTGATAGGATTTTTGATATCAAATTCTTTGGCAATTGTAACAGCGATTGGGTGGTATATCTTGCAACGTGTACATGTGGTTCATTCTGTGTTGGACAGACTTCACGACCACTTCGATTACGCATGTCTGAACACCGTAGTGACATACGAACCAGGAGGGAGACCAATGCCCTATTCTGACATAGCATACAACATAATTCAGCCAGATTCCAGTTCATCATCATTGACAGAATTTCTTGGTGATAGATCCAACAAACAAGGATGGCACTCTATTCTCATTAAAAAAGAGAAGTATTGGATCATTAAACTGGGGGCTTTGTTTTCACCTGCTTGAATGATCATTTATAAAGTTATGTTTTATTTTACCATTTACAATGTACAATGATTATGTGGTTGTTTTATTGTATAACTTTTTATTTTCTCTTTGTTTCTCACATAGGAAACATTTTGAATGTTTGGGAAGAATCCTATTGAATGACTCATGCTATATTTATGTGTGTCACTTCACAGTTACTATTCTTTTATTCCCACTGAGGAAAGCCTGTTGGCTGAAACCAGTCTGGGTTGTTTATTATATTTAATAAAAGTTTATATACTTTACTTATCAGCTTTTTGGATGTTTTTTGATGCTCTACACTGAATTTGCTGCTGGCAATCTTATGTCTGCTTGAACTGCTTCCTGCCTTGCATCTGGGTCTTACTTGCAGAGTATCTCTTCTTGGCCTCGATGTCATTCTCCCCAAAAGGGCGATGAATCTAGGTTTAGTAAATGGCCTCTAAGTGGATTCTTTTTGTGCCCAATCTAGGGGTGATCTAGCTGGTAGGGGAGACTCAGCCTTCCGCCTGAACTGGAGTCTCCTGCAAGTCTTGGTGAGGGCGGGGTCATCCTTGTAAACAGCCCAAGACTACGTTCATGAGACTTTGCTTCTGCACACTTGGAGGAGGTTGCTTTAGAAAATTGGAGTTTAATTACAACAGATGGGTATTGGTAATACCCATGGAAGTTTTTCCATACTTGCGCTTAAAGGCATGCCAGACGTCTCCCAACAAGATTGGCCACACGAAATTTGTTACCAAATAGCCAACAGTCTGGCCCTAGCCGAACTTGGGAAGGATTTAATTCTCATACCTTACCAAGAAGGGAACAGGAGAATTTTGGATTATCTATCCTCAACACTTATTTCATTCCAAGTTCAAAAGTTGAGTTAGCAGCTTTACCTCTGCTGCAAATCATGGTGGTAATTTGATCCAAGCTGCTTCCCATGTCTCCATAGTTTTGCAGAAGTATGCGTTTATCTATGACTCCATGCAATTCTGATGCCCTTGGCTTAGCTCTAGGTCAAGTAGTGGTTGCTCCAATCTTCCTTCAGGCTAAGGTAAGATCATCCTTTTGTGGACATGCCTGATTCTGGCTCAATAGAGAAGAGCTTCTTCACATTTCATAGTGATAGCAGTGCAAACTGGGGTATTTGACAATGATCCAGTCAGATCTCCAGGCATGTTTTCTGGAGTGTGACTATAATGCTCCCAGATGGCCTTTTAACCCGGACTAATATGATGGGTCTTATTCCTGATTCTACAGTCCGGGCTGACTGCAAGGACAGTCCTTCAAGCCTTAGGGTTCATGGCATCTTATTCTGGTGCTTCCCAATGCCAAACTGCATATGAGGAAGCTGCAATGGTATCTCAAAATGTATGGACACAGCACTGCCAGGATCTGGACACTGTCATTCAAATAATACCTTGCATTCAAAAGGAATTTTTGTGGTGGGCTCAGGAATGTCACCTAAACAAGGGACTCTCTGTGACCCGGCCAGAGGGAAGTCAGATTTTAACGACAGATGCCTCAGACAAAGCTTGGGAGCTCATCTAAATGGAAAGTGGATACAAGACAAGTGGCCTGCCAGACTACAACATCTACATATCAACTGAAGGAGATGTTAGCAGTCCAGTTTGCATTAATAGCTTTCAAGGATTTACTTCTTCCAGGGCAGGTGTTGATTCTAACAGACAACACAACTGTCATGTGGTACATCAACAAGCAAGGGGAACACATTCTTATCCTCTATGCAGGCAAGCAATGATTTTGTGGGAGACTGCTCTCAGTTTACAGCTAATCTTCAGGCAAGGTTTCTGCCAGAGCACAGAACCCCTTAGCAGATGTGTTGAGCAGACGAATTATGCATCCTCATGTATTCCAGAAATTGACAGTGTCATGGGGAACTCCAGACATAGATCTGTTACTTCTCCACTAAACCATCAGCTGCCAAAGTTTTGCCAAAAGGTTTCATCCACAGCTTGGAAAGTGGATGCTCTTTCTTTCAATTGGAGCAATCTTCATGTGTATGCCTTTCCTCTGCCTTCCTCCCAAAGGTACTTCTAAAGGTCAGACAGGACAAGCCAAGGATGATTTTAATAGCTCCAGATTGGCCTCGACAGCACTGGTACCCATTACTGAGAAGTCTGTGGAGCCTCCATGGCCTTTGCCTTGATTCCACACCTGTTGCTCAGGAGGACAGTCATTTGCTCAATGTCAAACTTCACTCTCTTCACCTAACAGCCTGGCATATTCTGTTTTGAACCATAGGGGTCTCACTTCACAACAAGTTTTGAATGTATTTTGGAAGCTAGAAGGCCTATCAAGGAAAGTGAGAAATGGAGGATTTTTATTTTGAGTGCAGAAAGATTTGAGTTCGAACCTAATTTAGGGCTCTTCATACTTAGTTACGACAAGGTTTTCCCACTATTGTTATCGACAATTTACTCTGATTTGACCATGTTTTTCCTTTGAGAATTTCTTAACAAAGAATATAAGTCTAAAGCTCCTACCCTGTGGATCAATTTTGGGGGAAACATCTAACCTTTTAGCTCAGAGCAGTTAAATTTATGGAAGCTTGTCGTTGGCATCTTGAAAAGGTTTTGAATGAGGCCCTTTGTACTTTTTAATTTCCAAGGAGGGTATCTTACATATACTTTTGCCAGTGGGTTTATGTGGCTTTAACAAATATTCATTTGCCATTTTTCAAATCCCAAAAGGAAGTTTGCTAGATAAAGGGTTGCGTATTATTTGGACAGAATAAGTTCAGGCACAAATTGACTTGTTTTTGTTTGATTTAGCTGTGCAAAACAAACTATCAATGGATGGTTTTGATTGTTCTGTTATTCCCATCTGGCAAGGAGTTCCAGCTGGATTGGCTATTCCACTGGCACGCACTACTTTTTGGGGTAGCAACAAGGTATTTTGAGGCAGATTTGCATTCGTGCATACTTTCTCTAGGCATTATCACTTCCTTTCAAATCAGTGTTTTGCAGCGTTTCAGGATTTTGGAGCCTCTTCAAGTTGCCATTCCTACTGTTGGGATTCACCAATGTAGGACTGAGAAGTGAGTGGACTTACTTGACACCTAAAGTAGTTTCGAAGACCACTTGTGAGCTCTTCCTCAGTGTTAAGATGCTTGATGTTGTCAGTTTCATTTTTAATCCTAGCTATTACATACTTTAATGTTGGTGTTTTTCTGCTTTTGTAGACATTTTCATTTTGGTTCAGATTGACCTCAAAAAGATGACGATAAAAGGCACTAGCCTTTGCCAGGACGTCAAGCCCAATGGAGTCAGATGCAGGCCATCGCTGCAATAGATTGGGCTTGAGCAGCATACCCAGTGGCTGCAGAACTGGATCCTTTGAATACATTCAGTAGAACAAACTATTGTTAAAGCAATAATCTTCTGTTTGAACTGAGCCATCATTTTGGGTTCGGTAGAATGCTACTTAAGGCTAAGGAATATGCTGGGAATACAACAAACAAAAACGCCTTTTTTACTCCAAAAAGAATTTATTACCCGCAGAATGGGTGGAACTTCAAAAAAAACCCAATCCTAGAAAAGGGGGTCCAGACACAGACTAGCAGATGTTTAACCCGACATAAAAGGGCAAAATGGGAATCCCGGTTCCAAAAATAAGCCCGACCCCAAACATAAAGGGGGGTAAAACAAAAAAAAATAAAAAGGGGTTTTTTTTAAAAACTTTGGAAATGATGGCTTTTTGAAATTTCTTAATGTTTTCCCCAAAAAAAACTTCTAAAAAAGAGAAGCCCGGGTTATTTTTATAGTCGAATGTAAGACTTTTAAAATTTTTTACGGTAAAAATTTTTTTGGCCGATCACCTTGATTTTCCATAAGGATAGGGTATCACATAATCCTTCCTTTATGCCTAAGTGGTTTCTAGTGTGGCTTTAAACCAAACTATTCATTTGCCTACTTTTAAAATCCCCAAAGGGAAAAGATTTTCAAAGATCTAACAATTTATTATTTGGACAAATCCAAGGTTCAGGCCCCCCATTTTTATTTTTAATTGTTTTTAGTTCTTTAGGCAAGCCGGTACTCAGAAACATACATTTTAAGTTGGATCAATTTTCATCCTTGAAACATAATTTAACCAACACTGAACAACAGGTATTGCAGCAGCTTAGGGACAATAAAAATATTGTCATTACTCAGGCCGACAAGGGTGGGGCAGTAGTTATCATGGACATGGATTATTATCTGGGGGAGGGAAATGGACAACTTTCCAACCCTTCCCATTACATGAAGATGCCTATTGACCTCACTCTTAACTCCAAGCAAGAAATTGACAACATTTTGACCTAGCTGTCTCTGAGGGTATTATATCTGATACAGTGAAGGCACATCTTACAGTACAAGATCCACAGAAACAAACACTATACCTGTTACCCAAGATACATAAATGTCTCAAAAAACCCCCTGGAAGACCAATTGTATCTGGTATGGGTTCATTAACAGAACCATTATCAGAATTCCTCACTTTATATCTCAAACCATTACTAGACCTGATTCGTACCAAAATACAGGATACTACACAATTTCTGCACATTATTGTTGATAACCAACTAGAACCCAACTGGCTACTCTGCACCCTAGATGTCAAGGCTCTATATACCAACATACCACATTGGGCTGGATTGGAAGCCCTAAAATTTTGGTTAGACAAAACACAACTTTGTCCTGTAGGTTTTAACACACTTTTGGTTTGTATGGCTGAACATGTTCTCAATAAAAATGTTTTCTATTTTCAGGGAGAATGTTACTGGCAGCTTAAGGGTACCGCCATGGGGGCATCTTTCGCCCCCATATATGCAGACCTATTCATGGGATATGTTGAGGAATACCTCATTTATGACTCTACACATAATTTGTATCTTGAGGAACTTGATATTTGGCGCAGCTATTTGGATGGATGTTGGCTGGTTTGGCGTTCTGATGAGGAATACTTAGCAGAATTTGTTCTATATCTCAACCAGAACAAATGGGGTATTGAATTTTCATCCACTCATGATCAAAATGAGATCAATTTCCTGGACGTGACTATAACTAGGAATACAGATGACACTTTACACAGTAAAACATTCCGCAAATACCCCCAGTATAACAGCTTACTACATGCAACCAGTATGCATCCCTACCACATTATCCGAAATATACCCAAGTCTCAGTTCCTTAGCATTCGCAGAATCTGTTCTTCAGATAACGATTATGATGAATCTCAACATGATTTGTCTAACAGGTTCAGAGCTAGGGGCTATCAGGAACTTGACATTCGTGGTGCTCAGCAAGTTGCTCTCAACTCTACCAGACCCTCCCTCCTCAAATATTCTGACAAGACTCGGACTGAACAGGATGAATCTATATGGTTCATCACAATATTTGGACGTAACATTAACCTTATTAGGAATGTTATATCCAAGCATTGGAATATTCTCACTGCCAATGAGGAGCTTATACCTTGGATTGGTGATTTATGTAAGTATGGATACAGAAGGGGGAGGACATTAGGTTCATTTTTTTCACATTTCAAGAGGGTCAGTTTGGCTGGAGCCATACATCACCAACTAACCATGACAGGCGACAAACTATGGGGCACATACCATTGTGGTCATTGCACATCATGTCCATTCATTTTCACATCAAAACACTTCACTAGCAAAAACACTGATAGGATTTTTGATATCAAATTCTTTGGCAATTGTAACAGCGATTGGGTGGTATATCTTGCAACGTGTACATGTGGTTCATTCTGTGTTGGACAGACTTCACGACCACTTCGATTACGCATGTCTGAACACCGTAGTGACATACGAACCAGGAGGGAGACCAATGCCCTATTCCGACATAGCATACAACATAATTCAGCCGAATTCCAGTTCATCATCATTGACAGAATTCTTGGTGATAGATCCAACAAACAAGGATGGCACTCTATTCTCATTAAAAAAGAGAGGTATTGGATCATTAAACTGGGGGCTTTGTTTTCACCTGCTTGAATGATCATTTATAAAGTTATGTTTTATTTTACCATTTACAATGTACAATGATTATGTGGTTGTTTTATTGTATAACTTTTTATTTTCTCTTTGTTTCTTACATAGGAAACATTTTGAATGTTTGGGAAGAATCCTATTGAATGACTCATGCTATATTTATATGTGTGTCACTTCACAGTTACTATTCTTTTATTCCCACTGAGGAAAGCCTGTTGGCTGAAACCGGTCTGGGTTGTTTATTATATTTAATAAAAGTTTATATACTTTACTTATCAGCTTTTTGGATGTTTTTTGATGCTCTACACTGAATTTGCTGCTGGCAATCTTATGTCTGCTTGAACTGCTTCCTGCCTTGCATCTGGGTCTTACTTGCAGAGTATCTCTTCTTGGCCTCGATGTCATTCTCCCCAAAAGGGGCGATGATGAATTTTTTGGCATTCAGTCTGAGGCGACTCTACACTGAATTTGCTGCTGGCAATCTTATGTCTGCTTGAACTGCTTCCTGCCTTGCATCTGGGTCTTACTTGCAGAGTATCTCTTCTTGGCCTCTATGTCATTCTCCCCAAAAGGGGCGATGATGAATTTTTTGGCATTCAGTCTGAGGCGATGTTTCTGGTACTAGTCATTTGTTTGGGTGAGACCCTCTTGGATGATGTCTACATCACTAGGGGAATTGATGACAGCACCCAGCTTCCAGTCATCTGCAAATGTGGCCAGCTATAGCCCACTAGATTTGGCCTGCACCTCTGAGAAGTATAACTCAAACAGCAGAGGCCCCAAGACTGATCCCTGGGGTACACCGCTTGTTACGGTTCTACTACTTGAGGTGGCTTCCCCTATCTTGAAAAGGTGGGTTCTATCAGTAAGCCAGTTTGTTACCCATCTGGTACCATATGGATTTATGCATACTTGAGAGAGTTTATCTATTATACCCGAGTGGGAAATAGTATCGAAGGCCTTGGCCAGGTCAAGGTAGGTGGTGTGCACCATCCTCCCCTCGTCTATGGCCTTGGTGACTGTCTCGAAAAACTTGAACAAATTTAACAGGCATGACATCCCCTTGACAAAACCAAACTATGTGGAATCAACTGTCTGCAGGTTGCCAATGTCCTTGTTATTGAAGTCCATGATAATCTGCTCCATGGCCTTGCAGATCAGGCTAGTTAGGCTGATGGGTCTATAATTTCTTGGATTGGTGGACACGCCATCTTTGTGCAAAGGGATGACAGTAGCTGTCCTCCACTCAGCTGGGATGAAGCCAGTACTCAGGCTTTGGTTGAATAGGGTCCCTAATGGTGCTGCAAGTTCCTGCCTGAGTTCATGTAGGATGCAGCCTGGGATGTTATCGGGTCCCATGGAGGCTGTATTTTTTGCCTTTGAGAGGGCAGAGATGACTTGCTCCCTAGAGATAAGGGGAGGGGGGCAGGTACTGGGGATGTACTGTTTTACTGAATGGGGGGGGGCAGAGGAGTGAAGCTTTCACTGAACCTGTCTGCCAGCAGGTTGGCTATATCTACAAGGTTTGTGTATGTGGTGTCCTTGACCACCAGCTCTGAGCAGATCTGGGCACTTCCCTTGAGATTTTGGACACATGTGAAGAAAACCATATGATTGTCTTTAGTAGATGTGGCCGGTTTGGACTCGAAGTTTGCTTTGGAGGAATTTACTAGTGCTCGTATTTGCTTGTTCAGGCTAAGGAGAGATTGCTTCCAATTAGACACCTGCTCCTTCTTGGTCCTGGACAGCAATGTTTTCCTTTTATTATAGAGATTATTTATTGTAGATGTCCACCAAACAAGTTTACTCTTCCTTGAGGAGGATTATTTTGTCCTGTCTGGTATTCCTGATTCCATGCAGCTATATAAATGCTCATATAGTACTTTGGTGTAAGTTTGGACATATGTGCCAGTTTCTGTGGAGGGGGCTGTGAATCTGTTTATACCTTCCCTCAGGACGTTGTAATCAGCTTTGGAGAAGTTTTTTTGTTTGAACCTATCTGGGGGGTGGGGGGGGTCAGGGGAGATGGTGACTTCAAAAGTGACTGCGTTGTGGTCGGATCCTACCAGGGATGATGACACTGGAGGGATGCTGCAGTGGTTACTCATGTTGGTTAATACCGAGTCCAAAATCTTTTCACCTCTTGTGGGCTGTCAAACCAACTGGTCCAAAGCATTGGCATTGATGAAATCAAGGAATCTCTGGGCATTTGTGTTTTGGCATGAGTATTTCTTCCAATCTATGGTTGGATAGTTAAAGTCGCCCAGGATCAGGGTAAAGGGTTGAGTCCTGATAGATTCGAAGAAGTCCAGATAGGTGGAGTGGGCATCTTGAGTCAGAGTTGGAGGTCTGTAACTAGTTATGATTTGAATAGGGGTCTTGTCAATTGTTAACTGCACCTGGAGTATTTCCTATGCATCATACTGTTTGACCAGTCTAGAGGTGTGTATGTCTTTTATATATATTGCAACTCCACCTCCTTTTGTTTTGCTGCCCATGGCTTGGGGTCTGAATGAAGGGTCTATATCAGCATTTCAAAAATGTAACAGTTCAAACCACAAAATATCGAACTGAAATGATTGCGCTATTAAATTTTTGAATGCAGATATAAAAAAAACAAACAAAAAAAAACCTAAAGAGTGTAGGCAGGGGGGCAAGCCCCCCCTGCACCCACCACACCTCCCGCTACTTAAATATACCAACTCCGAGACCGCACTACATTGTGGTAAACAGAAATCTCCCCTTACGGAGATTTCCATTTACCCGTTCAATGTTCTTCACTTTCGGCATTCTCGCGTCGACAATATCGTATTCGATATTGTCAACGTTCGAGGTGTTGATAGGAACCCCTGAATGAATGATAGGATGGGTAACCTGGTATGGCTGGGGTGCTCTCCACAGCTTTGATCCAGGTTTCTATGACTCCACAAATGTCAGTTTCCTCCAGAGTTAAGAATGCTTGCAATGATTGCAGTTTCATGTTTAGACTCCTAGCGTTTAACAGCATGACCTTTAATTTACGTTTTGATTAAATTTTCATGTTGGTAGTTTTGACCTCATAGCATTGCCTAAAAAAGGCACTAGCCTTTGCCAGGACCCTCAAGCCCAAGGGAGACAGATGCAGGCCATCTCTGGCAAAGCATTGTGGCTTGTCAGTCATGTCATCCCAGGCTGTCAGGTACTGGATCCCCTTTGAATGACACCAGAAACTAAGCTAGTTGTTAAAGTCAATAATCTTCTGTTTGAACTGAGGCATCATTCTGGGTTACGGTAGAATGCTACTTAAGGCTAAGGACATACCTGCCTGGGACACGTACTCAACAAACTCAATCATCTCTCTCTTCATATAGTCCAGGGAGGTACATCTTAAGTCATTCACTCCAACATGGACTATGACAGAATCATAACAGTACCTGTCGAGAGACTTGAGTGCATTGGTGATATGGCGGATTCTTGCACCCGACAAACAACTAACCATGACTTTCCCCTTATCCAGCCTGGTGAGGTGGCACATCTGTGTGTCTCACAATGGAGTTTCCTATGACTAATATGTTGGGTTTATGTTTAAGCCTTAGTGGCTGTGAGACACAGGTGCATGTGAGTTGTGTGGTGGACAGTGGAGTTTGCATGCGTTTATGCCTTGGAGGTCTCTTTTGTTTGGGTATGTTTTTGTTGAGGGCCTCTACATATGTGGGAGTGTGTTGTGTAGGTGTAGGTGGTGTTTGAGGTGTGGTGTTCATGTTGCCAATCTTCTCAGTGCCAGATATACTGGTTTGTAGGGGAGAGAGCAATGACACTAGGTGTTTGATGTATTTGCATCTCTCACAAATTGTGTTCCTAGGTGGTAGTAATAGAGGGTTGTCCATGTACATGAGGCAGTTGCTACACTGTCTCAGGATGCCCATATCAACCAGACTGGCAGGAGAAAATGTAGGAAACTGTCAATCCATATTTGTGAGAAACTGAAAGAGCTAAGAGGGTAAAGGGAGGAGGGTCTAAGAGTAGCACTACTAGATGATAACACAAGTGCTACTAAGGGAAAACTTGTAGCCGAAATACCTCAAATAGGTTAAAAACCATGCAGCTGAAGCTCTGGATGACACAGACCTGTATCTAGACTATGCTACATAATTTTAATGTTAAGAACTCAGTAAGTAAAAACTCACAATGAAGCACAGATTAATCACTTATAGTCAAAAGAACATAACTCGCAGTATGAAAAAATACCATTAAACAGCAACAAAATGCAGTAAAATACAGTTAAGCAGTAATGAATTGCAGTAGATAGTAATGAAATGTAGTTAATCAGTAGATTGTTTTGAAACAGTATCTCACAAATCACAGCAGTAACAGACAGCACAAATAAAGCAGCGATTCAGTAGAATACTGTCATCAATTTAGTGAGACTACCAAGAAGTCTTCTTCCACTAGTACCACATCTTTCATTTTAAAAATAAAGTCCGCAGAATCCAAAATATAACAGCACATAGACTAATATTTAATCCAATCAAATGCCCCACTCTAACTAACATCCTTCCCCCATACACCCCAAATAGAACTCTCATATCTGAACACCAAAACTTGATTACTATCCACAAACCTAAACGTCCTGCTGGACAACTTCTCCTCTCCTTCTCCTTAGGTAAGAAATTGAACTCTCTCCCTTCCACTCTAAGGACAATGCCAAATAGAAGCAACTTCAAAACTCAGCTTTACACCTACCTCTCCTCCAAATGGAAATGTAGCTGCATTCTCCCTACCTGCAACCCTTTAACAAAAGCCCCTGGGAGGGTATCTTCCTGAGTTCCTAAGCACCTTATAGCTGGCTATAACCTTCTATAGCTGATTCCCATATGATCTCTAACACTCAGTATATATTGTAAATAGCTTTTGACTTTTGACTTTAACTGTGTGAATTTTTTAAAATGTATCTGCACAATATTTTTCCACTACGGGCAGTATTGCTCACGCTTTGTATTATTTGATATGTATTTGTACTTGTACTTTTATTTTTATTGGACTGCTATCTTTACTGTAATCTGTTTCATGAAGCTTTTCTCCCCGGGCCTCCACTGAAAACGAGCTCTCTGGGCCCAGTGGACTTCCCCGGTAATCAAACTGGAAATAAATAAATAAATAAAAGTCCCTCACTTTTTATTTAATGTAATGTTCAACCAGAACACCATATGTTTCAGTCTTGGACCCACTAGCCGCTACAATGGGTCTAAATGGCAGACAAGTGATGGATTTATGTATCATTGGAATTCTACATAAAATTATAATTCAAGCATTGCTCATTTTAAGATATTTTGTCAAGTCTTTACTAATTTACCTATGTAATAACAAATTACAGTAGCATCAATATGTTCATAAGCTAAAGGAATGTCCTGTAATGCTAGTTTTAAATATTATGCATCATCATTTAATAGCCTTAACATATCATTTTCATATCTAGCACTGTCCGTCACAACAATCCCACTGCCTTTATTGGCTTTCAGTACAAATGCATTTGTATTGTCCTCTGCAACAGAGGCCCTACATCAGGGAAACAGGAAGTGGAGCACCTGCAAAAATTATTGTTTTTTTTTTCCTACTATTTTTTATTTTTATTTATTTATTTTTTTTTGGGAAAGATGATTATTTTCTATATGGAAGTAATGCAGCTGTGATGCTTTGTGTTTTGATTCAGGGAGATATGATGTTCAATACTAAATCTAAAAAAAAAAATGTCTTCATCTTTAATGAGGGTCTAAAACAATACTGTGTGTGTGGTTCCAATTTTCCATGTAAGCAACCAGAAAATCTGAATATACCTGCATTAACATATACTGTCAAGGAAACAAGGTTAACATTTACTACAAAACAGAGTATGGGATTCCAAAAAAATGGTAATACAGCCATGTAATTAAAAATAGTGTGGTCAAAGTAGTACAATACAAAATGACAGTGTAGCATGTAAGCAAAAGTGAAGTTGCATGACTATATCAAGGCTAGAGCTGCATAAGAAAGCAATTCACTCACAAAAGTAACATACATTGCACAAAGAAGTGAATAGTATTACTACAGATTACATGACATAGTCCCATAATGCCAGTAGCAAGCATGAAGTATACCTATGGTAAGAAAATTTAACACTCGTATTAACAAGACACTCTGGACACAGCTGACAGCCCAGACAAGGCCTACGCAGCAACATTTCTATTATGTTTATATTATAAACAAGAAAGAAATGGGTGGCTAACACAGTCAGAAAATGGAAATAACAAGCAGTGGACCACAAAGAAGTACAGGTCCTGGAAAGGGCAAAATACGCTCAGGTAAACAATGGCAACAAAATGAGATATACAAGCATGGGACACACCTAGTGCAACACTATATGGACTGCAGGGAAGTCTATGACTGTAGGTAATAAAAGTAAGAGCACCGACAGTACCACAGCTGGGAAATTCATTACAAAAATAAAGAAAGAATCAAAACAGAGTTACAAAGAACAAATCCTTACAAAACAGTGGTAAGCACATTCAGGGATCTACCCCTTCATCAGACAACAGTTAAAAATCCCATAATTCATTAAATACTGGAGGTTAGTCACATGATGTTTCAAAATTTCACTTGTACCCAGTAAGGACATAACAATTAGTGCATCAGTACATATTAGCACAGTTATGCAATTAAAGAGACCATACACTAAAGAAATTATAGCAAAGACAAATAAGAAATGTGTATAACCTTGTATGGTGTATAACTATATATAATAAAAACCTGATAATCATAGCGACAACACTATATATATATATATATATATATATATATATATATATATATATATATAAATACATAAATATACAATACCAGTGCATCCAGATTATATAGATACATACATTAAACATTTTTATGTGAAATATAAAATGCTACTATATATATAGAAATAAATAATCAGACAATCTAAAATACAATGTAAAAAATATATAGAAAATGTATTGTAACATATTAAAAATCTAAAAATTCAAGAGAATCAATGTTTCAAAGGTCGAGCTTTTAAAAAAGGTTTAAGTGACACCATTTGATTCAACCCTGGGGGCTTGTCTGCATTAAATCTAATAATCCATCTCTGCTCAGCAGCTTCTGTGTCATTAGATAAATTACCCCACCTTAATTTCTCAGACAATATTTGTAAAACCAGAAATTTAAAAATATGTTCAGATCCTGTATTCATGTTGTGCATAGCAATCGCAGTATTCTCCTTACAGTTCCTAATATCCCTATAATGTTCCAGGATCCTGTCCTTCAGGCGTCTATTGGTCTTACCTATGTAGAAGCTGTAGCATACTACACAATAGGCGAAGTAGACCACGCGAAGTAGACCACGTTTGATGTGGTACAATCAGCGTAGAGAGTACTACTATGACTGAATTTCTTCGAGGGATGTGTAAAAGTCCTGCCATTGTGTATGTGTTTACATGCTCCACAATTTCTACACATGTATGTGCCCAATCTATCTGATTTACTGACAGTATTGGTTGCAGCATTACTATAACATAGTTCATTTCTCAATGTTCTATTGTTCCTAAAAGTGAAACTTGGCTTAGTACCAATTATACCCTGTAGCTTGTCAGTTGTGGATAGAATACCCCAATTTTTGGTTACTACATCACATACTACACTTATGTTGCTTGCAAAAGTGAGTGGCATCCTGAGTGTGTTGTCTGTCTGTATGTATATGCCTTACCTCATCGCGATCATTGACTTGCCCGCTTGCTCGAGTTGTAGTGTGCGTATCATAATAGGGTCTACATCTACCCGCCCTATTGCTCCAACCATTTAGAATGCACCTATCGGTAGTTCTAGCATCATAGCCCCTGTTTAAAAACTCAGATTTAAGTTGGTCCAGGGCTATTTGTAGTTCATCATCATCATTAAACAGACTCATAATTCTGTATACTTGGCCTTTGATAATGTTGACCTTGGTGTAGTTCGGGTGCATACTGGTGTTATGTAGGAACGTGTTTTTTCTAACATGTTTCCTAAACAAACCAGTTCTAATCTGGTTTAATTCATCTTTTCTTACTTTGACATCAAGAAAGGCAATTTCAGTCATGGAATATTGAGAGTTAAATCTAAGAAATTGAATGGTATTATTGAGGTAACTGAAAAATGCATTTAGCTCTACCTCTGTACCATTCCACAGCAAAAAATATCATCCACAAACCTGACATACCACTCGATATACCTGCCATATGTACTATTGGTTAACACATCTGTGCGTTCCCATTGAACCAAGGAAAGGTTGGTGTAGCTATTCGCACAAGCTGTGCCCATAGCCACACCAACCTTCTGTAAGTATTTCTGTTGTTGAAATAAGAAAACATTATTGGTCAGTACTATATCCAACAAAGCACAAATGAGGTCACATTTGTTCTTGTTATAGTCTACATTGTGAAGTAGTTCCCTTATGGTCTCTATTCCCCATTCATTCGGAATCACCGTGAATAATGATTCTATATCCATTGTTACCAAGAAACAGCAATGGTTGGTATCTATATTCATCCATTTCATCCTAAGAGTTTCAAGAAAAACCTTAGAGTCTCTTAGCACAGTCTCACAATTAAATAGGAGTGGATGTAGATTCTTCTCAATAAAAATAGATAGAGGTTCAGTAACCCATCCTTTACCCGACACTATGGGACGCATGGATGGAAGTTGGAACTGACAAATGCTTATGTATCTTAGGTAAGCCATAAATCTCAGGTATAGTGGGATTACTGACCGAAAAGTATTCAAACAGTTCCTCATTAATCATACCAGTAATTAACAAATCAAACATCAAAAAAGATACTTTATCAATAACACTTCTTACAACATTGTTAGATAGATTCTGATATTATCTAATAATTGTAACATTTGTTCAACATATAGCTGTTTATCCATCACCACTGTTCCCCCTCCCTTGTCTGCCGGTCTTATTTCAATAGAATGCATGTGTTTTAAATCAGTCATAGCATGATATTCATCTTTGCTCGAATTATAGAAAGTGTTAGAGCTGCAATTCAGTGGTCTCCGCTGACTGCAATACGTCGGCAGTCCTCTAAACTCAAAGAAACGAGAAACATTCAGCTACCTTCTAACAGTTTGTCTAATGACCTTAACCCAGTGAACAACATGGATCGTTTTTTACTACAGGAACCCCTGCCAATAAGAGGACGGCCGATGTATCACAGTCAGTGGAGACCACTGAGTGCAGAGGGACAGGACAGAAAGAGGTTGAGG
The DNA here is from genome assembly GCF_019279795.1 of Protopterus annectens. Lineage (NCBI taxonomy): Eukaryota > Metazoa > Chordata > Ceratodontiformes > Protopteridae > Protopterus > Protopterus annectens. Next base: position 437,389,264 of record NC_056736.1, on the reverse strand, counting down.
AAAGTTTGATTTTTAACATTTCGTCACACCCATTGACTGAAAACCACGTGCGACTTTTAAATAAAGGGCTCAGTTTTGTTCCAGCAAAGAAAGCTGATTTGACTGATGTAATAAAAGACCTTAGACTTTTTGGCCGGACTTTAACACTTAAAACTTTGTTTGGCAACAGCCCTCATATGACCAGCAATTTATTTAAAAAACCGAGTACATTTATTCCACCATGTAATGCAGTTATTGAAACATTCCTTGACGTCTGTGACCATGAACTAAGAGAGAAGTTGGATGTGAGCAAAAATTGCAGCTCTAACACTTTCTATAATTTGAGCAAAGATGAATATCATGCTATGACTGATTTAGAACACATGCGTTCTATTGAAATAAGACCGGCAGAAAAGGGAGGGGGGAATAGTGGTGATGGATAAACAGCTATATGTTGAACAAATATTACGATTATTAGATGATGACTCCACATATCAGAATATATATAACAATGTTGTAAGAAGTGTTATTGATAAAGTATCTTTTTTGATGTTTGATTTGTTAATTACTGGTATGATTAATGAGGAACTGTTTGAATACTTTTCGGTCAGTAATCCCACTATACCTGAGATTTATGGCTTACCTAAGATACATAAGCATTCAGTTCCACCCATGCGTCCCATAGTGTCGGGTAAAGGATGGGTTACTGAACCTCTATCTATTTTTATTGAGAAGAATCTACATCCACTCCTATCTAATTGTGAGACTTTGCTAAGAGATTCTAAGGTTTTTCTTGAAAGTCTTAGGATGAAATGGATGAATATAGATACCAACCATTGTTGTTTCTTGGTAACAATGGATATAGAATCATTATTCATGGTGATTCCGAATGAATGGGGAATAGAGACCATAAGGGAACTACTTCACAGTGTAGACTATAACAAGAACAAATGTGACCTCATTTCTGCTTTGTTGGATATAGTACTGACCAATAATGTTTTCTTATTTCAACAACAGAAATACTTACAGAAGGTTGGTGTGGCTATGGGCACAGCTTGTGCGAATAGCTACACCAACCTTTCCTTGGTTCAATGGGAACGCACACATGTGTTAACCAATAGTACATATGGCAGGTATATCGAGTGGTATGTCAGGTTTGTGGATGATATTTTTTTGCTGTGGAATGGTACAGAGGTAGAGCTAAATGCATTTTTCAGTTACCAAAATAATACCACTCAATTTCTTAGATTTACCTCTCAATATTCCATGACTGAAATTGCCTTTCTTGACGTCAAAGTAAGAAAAGATTAATTAAACCAGATTAGAACTGGTTTGTTTAGGAAACATGTTAGAAAAAACACTTTCCTACATAACACCAGTATGCACCCGAACCACACCAAGGTCAACATTATCAAAGGCCAAGTATACAGAATTATGAGTCTGTTTAATGATGATGATGAACTACAAATAGCCCTGGACCAACTTAAATTTGAGTTTTTAAACAGGGGCTATGATGCTAGAACTATATATAGGTGCATTCTAGATTGTTGGAGCAATAGGGCGGGTAGATGTAGACCCTATTATGATACGCACACTACAACTCGAGCAAGCGGGCAAGTCAATGACCATGATGAGGTAAGACATATACATACAGACAACACACTTAGGATGTCACTCACTTTTGCATGCAACATAATTGTAGTATGTGATGTAGTAACCAAAAATTGGGGTATTCTATCCACGATTGACAAGCTACATGGTATAATTGGTACTAAGCCAAGTTTTACTTTTAGGAACAATAGAACATTGAGAAATTAACTATGTTACAGTAATGCCACAACCAATACTGTCAGTAGATCAGATAGATTGGGCACATACATGTGTAGAAATTGTAGAGCATGTAAACACATACACAATGGCAGGACTTTTACACATCCCTCGAAGAAATTCAGTCATAGCAGTAATCTCTACGCTGATTGTTCCACATCAAACGTGGTCTACTTCGCCTACTGTGTAGTATGCTACAGCTTCTACATAGGTAAGACCAATAGATGCCTGAAGGACAGGATCCTGGAACATTATAGGGATATTAGGAACTGTAAGGAGAATACTGCGATTGCTATGCACAACATGAATACAGGACCTGAACATATTTTTAAATTTCTAGTTTTACAAATATTGTCTGAGAAAGTAAGGTGGGGTAATTTATCTAATGACACAGAAGCTGCTGAGCAGAGATGGATTATTAGATTTAATGCAGACAAGCCCCCAGGGTTGAATCAAATGGTGTCACTTAAACCTTTTTTAAAAGCTCGACCTTTGAAACATTGATTTTCTTGAATTTTTAGATTTTTAATATGTTACAATACACCTTCTATATATTTTATACATTGTATTTTAGACTGTCTGATTATTTATTTCTATATATATATATATTATAAGCTGGATGTACTGGTATTGTATATTTGTATATATATATATATATATATATATATATATATATATATATATATATAGTGTTGTCGCTAGAATTATCAGGTTTTTATTATATATAGCTATACACCATACAAGGTTATACACATTTATCTTAGCTATAATTTCTTTAGTGTATGGTCTCTTTAATTGCATAACTGTGCTAATATGTACTGATGCACTAATTGTTATATCCTTATTGGGTACAACTGAAATTTTGAAACATCATGTGACTAACCTCCAGTATTTAATGAATTAT